>NW_018742445.1:0-43471 GCF_001683475.1 Chenopodium quinoa
AATCAAATGAAAGTCAAACACATTCAAATAAAGCTATTTTAATCAAATGAGAGTCAAATACATTCAATAAAGCTATTTGAATCAAATGAAAGTCAAACACATTCAAACAAAGCTATTTGAATCAAATGAAAGTCAAATACATTCTACAAAGCTAATTGAATCAAATGAAAGTCAAGCACATTCAAACAATGCTATTTGAATCAAATGAAAGTCGAACACATTCAAACAAAGGAATTTGAATCAAATGAAGTCAAACACATTCAAATAAAGCTATTTGAATCAAATGAAGTCAAATACATTCAAACAAAGCTAATTAAATCAAATAAAAGTCAAATACATTCTACAAAGCAAATTGAATCAAATGAAAGTCAAACACATTCAAACAAAGCTAATTAAATCAAATAAAAGTCAAATACATTCTACAAAGAAAATTGAATCAAATGAAAGTCAACACATTCAAACAAAAGCTATTTGAATCAAATGAAAGTCAAATACATTCTACAAAGCTAATTGAATCAAATGAAAGTCAAACACATTCAAAAAAAGCTATTTGAATCAAATGAAAGTCAAATACATTCTACAAAGCTAGTTGAATCAAATGAAAGTCAAGCACATTCAAACAATGCTATTTGAATCAAATGAAAGTCGAACACATTCAAACAAAGGAATTTGAATCAAATGAAGTCAAACACATTCAAATAAAGCTATTTAAATCAAATAAATGTCAAATAATTCTATAAAGCTATTTGAATCAAATGAAAGTCAAACACATTCAAACAAGCTATTTGAATCAAATGAAAGTCAAATACATTCTACAAAGCTAATTGAATCAAATGAAAGTCAAACACATTCAAACCAAGCTATTTTAATCAAATAAAAGTCAAATACATTCTACAAAGCTAATTAATCAAATTAAAGTCAAACACATTCAAACAAAGCTATTTAAATCAAATAAATGTCAAATACATTCTATAAAGCTATTAAATCAAATGAAAGTCAAAACATTCCAACAAAGCTATTTGAATCAAATGAAAGTCAAATACATTCTACAAAGCAAATGAATCAAATGAAAGTACAAAGCTAATTGAATCAAAAATGATTCAAACAAAGCTATTTTGAATCAAATGAAAGTCAAATACATTCTACAAAGCTATTGAATCAAATGAAAGTCAAGAATGCTATTTGAATCAAATGAAAGTCGAACACATTCAAACAAAGGAATTTGAATCAAATGAAAGTCAAACACATTCAAATAAAGCTATTTGAATCAAATGAGAGTCAAATACATTCAAACAAAGCTAATTAAATCAAATAAAAGTCAAATACATTCTACAAAGCAAATTGAATCAAATGAAGTCAAACACATTCAAACAAAGTATATTAATCAAATGAAAGTCAAACACATTCTACAAAGCTAGTTGAATCAAATGAAAGTCAAGCACATTCAAATAAAGCTATTGAAATAAATAAATGTCAAATAAATTCTATAAAGCTATTTGAATCAAATGAAAGTCAAACACATTCAAACAAAGCTATTTGAATCAAATGAAAGTCAAATACATTCTACAAAGCTAATTGAATCAAATGAAAGTCAAACACATTCAAACAATCAAATGAAAGTCAAATACATTCTACAAAGCTAATTGAATCAAATGAAAGTACATTCAAACAAAGCTATTTGAATCAAATGAAAGTCAAACACATTCAAACGAAGGAATTTGAATCAAATGAAAGTCAAACACATTCAAATAAAGCTATTTGAATCAAATGAGAGTCAAATAAATTCAAACAAAGCTAATTAAATCTAATAAAAGTCAAATACATTCTACAAAGCAAATTGAATCAAATGAAAGTCAAAGAGATTCAAACAAAGGAATTTGAATCAAATGAAAGTCAAAGACATTCAAATAAAGCTATTTGAATCAAATGAGAGTCAAATACATTCAAACAAAGCTAATTAAATTAAATAAAAGTCAAATACATTCTACAAAGCAAATTGAATCAAATGAAAGTCAAACACATTCAAACAAAGCTATTTGAATCAAATGAAAGTCAAATACATTCTACAAAGCTAATTGAATCAAATGAAAGTCAAACACATTCAAACAAAGCTATTTGAATCAAATGAAAGTCAAATACATTCTACAAAGCTAGTTGAATCAAATGAAAGTCAAGCACATTCAAACAATGCTATTTGAATCAAATGAAAGTCGAATACATTCAAACAAAGGAATTAAATCAAATGAAAGTCAAACACATTCAAATAAAGCTATTTAAACAAATGAGAGTCAAATACATTCAATAAAGCTATTTGAATCAAATGAAAGTCAAACACATTAAACAAAGCTATTTGAATCAAATGAAAGTCAAATACATTCTACAAAGCTAATTGAATCAAATGAAAGTCAAGCACATTCAAACAATGCCATTTGAATCAAATGAAAGTCGAACACATTCAAACAAAGGAATTTGAATCAAATGAAAGTCAAACACATTCAAATAAAGCTATTTGAATCAAATGAGAGTCAAATACATTCAAACAAAGCTAATTAAATCAAATAAAAGTCAAATACATTCTACAAAGCAAATTGAATCAAACGAAAGTCAAACACATTCAAACAAAGCTAATTAAATCAAATAAAAGTCAAATACATTCTACAAAGTAAATTGAATCAAATGAAAGTCTAACACATTCAAACAAAGCTATTTGAATCAAATAAAAGTCAAATACATTCTACAAAGCAAATTGAATCAAATGAAAGTCAAACACATTCAAACAAAGCTATTTAAATCAAATAAATTCAAATACATTCTATAAAGCTATTTTAATCAAATGAAAGTCAAACACATTCAAACAAAGCTAATTAAATCAAATAAAAGTCAAATACATTCTACAAAGGAAATGAATCAAATGAAAGTCAAACACATTCAAACAAAGCTATTTGAATCAAATGAAAGTCAATACATTCTACAAAGCTAATTGAATCAATGAAAGTCAAACACATTCAAACAAAGCTATTTGAATCAAATGAAAGTCAAATACATTCTACAAAGCTAGTTGAATCAAATGAAAGTCAAGCACATTCAAACAATGCTATTTGAATCAAATGAAAGTCGAACACATTCAAACAAAGGAATTTGAATCAAATGAATGTCAAACACATTCAAAAAGCTATTTAAATCAAATAAATGTCAAATAAATTCTATAAAGCTATTGAATCAAATGAAAGTCAAACACATTCAAACAAAGCTATTTGAATCAAATGAAAGTCAAATACATTCTACAAAGCTAATTGAATCAAATGAAAGTCAAACACATTCAAACAAAGCTATAATCAAATGAAAGCTACAAAGCTAATTGAATCAAATGAAAGTCAAACACATTCACAAAGCCATTCTATAAAGCTAATTGAATCAAATGAAAGTCAAACACATTAAAGCTATTTGAATCAAATGAAAGTCAAACACATTCAAACAAAGCTATTTGAATCAAATGAAAGTCAAATACATTCTACAAAGCTAATTGAATCAAATGAAAGTCAAATAACATTCAAACAAAGCTATTTGAATCAAATGAAAGTCAAAATACATTCTACAAAGCTAGTTGAATCAAATGAAAGTCAAGCACATTCAAACAATGCTATTTGAATCAAATGAAAGTCGAACACATTCAAACAAAGGAATTTGAATCAAATGAATGTCAAACACATTCAAATAAAGCTATTTAAATCAAATAAATGTCAAATAAATTCTATAAATCTATTTTAATCAAATGAAAGTCAAACACATTCAAACATAGCTATTTGAATCAAATGAAAGTGAAATACATTCTACATAGCTAATGAATCAAATGAAATTCAAACACATTCAAACCAAGCTATTTTAATCAAATAAAAGTCATATACATTCTACAAAGTTAATTTAATCAAATTAAAGTCAAACACATTCAAACAAAGCTATTTAAATCAAATAAATGTCAAATACATTCTATAAAGCTATTTAAATCAAATGAAAGTCAACACATTCCAACAAAGCTATTTGAATCAAATGAAAGTCAAATACATTCTACAAAGCAAATCGAATCAAATGAAAGTAAAAAACATTCAAACAAAGCTATTTGAATCAAATGAAAGTCAAATACATTCTACAAAGCTAATTGAATCAAATGAATGTCAAACACATTCAAACAAAGCTATTTTAATCAAATGAAAGTCAAATACATTCTACAAAGCTAGTTGAATCAAATGAAAGTCAAGCACATTTAAACAATGTTATTTGTATCAAATGAAAGTCGAACACATTCTAACAAAGGAATTTGAATCAAATGAAAGTCAAACACATTCAAATAAAGCTAATTTGAATCAAATGAGAGTCAAATACATTCAAACAAAGCTAATTAAATCAATAAAAGTCAAATACATTTTACAAAGCAAATTGAATCAAATGAAAGTCAAACACATTCAAACAAAGTTATATTAATCAAATGAAAGTCAAACACATTCTACAAAGCTAGTTGAATCAAATGAAAGTCAAGCACATTCAAATAAAGCTATTTAAATAAAATAAATGTCAAATAAATTCTATAAAGCTATTTGAATCAAATGAAAGTCAAACACATTCAAACAAATCTATTTGAATCAAATGAAAGTCAAATACATTCTACAAAGCTAATTGAATCAAATGAAAGTCAAACACATTCAAACAAAGCTATTTTAATCAAATGAAAGTCAAATACATTCTACAAAGCTAATTGAATCAAATGAAAGTCAAACACATTCAAACAAAGCTAGTTGAATCAAATGAAAGTCAAGCACATTCAAACAATGCTATTTGAATCAAATGAAAGTCGAACACATTCAAACAAAGGAATTTGAATCAAATGAATGTCAAACACATTCAAATAAAGCTATTTAAATCAAATAAATGTCAAATAAATTCTATAAAGCTATTTGAATCAAATGAAAGTCAAACACATTCAAACATAGCTATTTGAATCAAATGAAAGTGAAATACATTCTACATAGCTAATTGAATCAAATGAAATTCAAACACATTCAAACCAAGCTATTTTAATCAAATAAAAGTCATATACATTCTACAAAGCTAATTTAATCAAATTAAAGTCAAACACATTCAAACAAAGCTATTTAAATCAAATAAATGTCAAATACATTCTATAAAGCTATTTAAATCAAATGAAAGTCAAACACATTCCAACAAAGCTATTTGAATCAAATGAAAGTCAAATACATTCTACAAAGCAAATCGAATCAAATGAAAGTAAAAAACATTCAAACAAAGCTATTTGAATCAAATGAAAGTCAAATACATTCTACAAAGCTAATTGAATCAAATGAATGTCAAAACACATTCAAACAAAGCTATTTTAATCAAATGAAAGTCAAATACATTCTACAAAGCTAGTTGAATCAAATGAAAGTCAAGCACATTTAAACAATGTTATTTGTATCAAATGAAAGTCGAACACATTCTAACAAAGGAATTTGAATCAAATGAAAGTCAAACACATTCAAATAAAGCTATTTGAATCAAATGAGAGTCAAATACATTCAAACAAAGCTAATTAAATCAAATAAAAGTCAAATACATTTTACAAAGCAAATTGAATCAAATGAAAGTCAAACACATTCAAACAAAGTTATATTAATCAAATGAAAGTCAAACACATTCTACAAAGCTAGTTGAATCAAATGAAAGTCAAGCACATTCAAATAAAGCTATTTAAATAAAATAAATGTCAAATAAATTCTATAAAGCTATTTGAATCAAATGAAAGTCAAACACATTCAAACAAATCTATTTGAATCAAATGAAAGTCAAATACATTCTACAAAGCTAATTGAATCAAATGAAAGTCAAACACATTCAAACAAAGCTATTTTAATCAAATGAAAGTCAAATACATTTCTACAAAGCTAATTGAATCAAATGAAAGTCAAACACATTCAAACAAAGCTAGTTGAATCAAATGAAAGTCAAGCACATTCAAACAATGCTATTTGAATCAAATGAAAGTCGAACACATTCAAACAAAGGAATTTGAATCAAATGAATGTCAAACACATTCAAATAAAGCTATTTAAATCAAATAAATGTCAAATAAATTCTATAAAGCTATTTGAATCAAATGAAAGTCAAACACATTCAAACATAGCTATTTGAATCAAATGAAAGTGAAATACATTCTACATAGCTAATTGAATCAAATGAAATTCAAACACATTCAAACCAAGCTATTTAATCAAATAAAAGTCAATATACATTCTACAAAGCTAATTTAATCAAATTAAAGTCAAACACATTCAAACAAAGCTATTTAAATCAAATAAATGTCAAATACATTCTATAAAGCTATTTAAATCAAATGAAAGTCAAACACATTCCAACAAAGCTATTTGAATCAAATGAAAGTCAAATACATTCTACAAAGCAAATCGAATCAAATGAAAGTCAAAAACATTCAAACAAAGCTATTTGAATCAAATGAAAGTCAAATACATTCTACAAAGCTAATTGAATCAAATGAATGTCAAACACATTCAAACAAAGCTATTTTAATCAAATGAAAGTCAAAATACATTCTACAAAGCTAGTTGAATCAAATGAAAGTCAAGCACATTTAAAACAATGTTATTTGTAATCAAATGAAAGTCGAACACATTCTAAACAAAGGAATTTGAATCAAATGAAAGTCAAACACATTCAAATAAAGCTATTTGAATCAAATGAGAGTCAAATACATTCAAACAAAGCTAATTAAATCAAATAAAAGTCAAATACATTTTACAAAGAAAATTGAATCAAATGAAAGTCAAACACATTCAAACAAAGTTATATTAATCAAATGAAAGTCAAACACATTCTACAAAGCTAGTTGAATCAAATGAAAGTCAAGCACATTCAAATAAAGCTATTTAAATAAAATAAATGTCAAATAAATTCTATAAAAGCTATTTGAATCAAAATGAAAGTCAAAACACATTCAAACAAATCTATTTGAATCAAATGAAAGTCAAATACATTCTACAAAGCTAATTGAATCAAATGAAAGTCAAACACATTCAAACAAAGCTATTTTAAATCAAATGAAAGCAAATACATTCTACAAAGCTAATTGAATCAAATGAAAGTCAAACACATTCAAACAAAAGCTATTTGAATCAAATGAAAGTCAAACACATTCAAACGAAAGGAATTTGAATCAAATGAAAGTCAAACACATTCAAATAAAGCTATTTGAATCAAATGAGAGTTAAATAAATTCAAACAAAGCTAATTAAATCTAATAAAAGTCAAATACATTCTACAAAGCTAATTGAAATCAAATGAAAGTCAAACACATTCAAACAAAGCTATTTTAATCAAATGAAAGTCAAATACATTCTACAAAGCTAATTGAATCAAATGAAAGTCAAACACATCAAACAAAGCTATTTAAATCAAATAAATGTGAAATACATTCTATAAAACATTGAATCAAATGAAAGTCAAACACATTCAAACAAAGCTATTTGAATCAAATGAAAATCAAACACATTCAAACAAAGCTATCTGAATCAAATGAAAGTCAAATACATTCTACAAAGCTAATTGAATTCAAATGAAAGTCAAAACACATTCAAACAAAGCTATTTGAATCAATGAAAGTCAAATACATTCTACAAAGCTAGTTAAATCAAATGAAAGTCAAGCACATTCAAACAATGCTATTTGAATCAAATGAAAGTCGAACACATTCAAACAAAGGAATTTGAATCAAATGAATGTCAAACACATTCAAATAAAGCTATTTAAATCAAATAAATGTCAAATAAATTCTATAAAGCTATTTGAATCAAATGAAAGTCAAACACATTCAAACATAGCTATTTGAATCAAAATGAAAGTGAAATACATTCTACATAGCTAATTGAATCAAATGAAATTCAAAACACATTCAAACCAAGCTATTTTAATCAAATAAAGTCATATACATCTACAAGCTAATTTAATCAAATTAAAGTCAAACACATTCAAACAAAGCTATTTAATTCAAATAAATTTCAAATACATTCTATAAAGCTATTTAAATCAAATGAAAGTCAAAACACATTCCAACAAAGCTATTTGAATCAAATGAAAGTCAAATACATTCTACAAAGCAAATCGAATCAAATGAAAGTCAAAAACATTCAAACAAAGCTATTAGAATCAAATGAAAGTCAAATACATTCTACAAAGCTAATTGAATCAAATGAATGTCAAACACATTCAAACAAAGCTATTTTAATCAAATGAAAGTCAAATACATTCTACAAAGCTAGTTGAATCAAATGAAAGTCAAGCACATTTAAACAATGCTATTTGTATCAAATGAAAGTCGAACACATTCAAACAAAGGAATTTGAATCAAATGAAAGTCAAACACATTCAAAATAAAGCTATTTGAATCAAATGAGAGTCAAATACATTCAAACAAAGCTAATTAAATCAAATAAAAGTCAAATACATTCTACAAAGCAAATTGAATCAAATGAAAGTCAAAACACATTCAAAACAAAGTTATATTAATCAAATGAAAGTCAAACACATTCTACAAAGCTAGTTGAATCAAATGAAAGTCAAGCACATTCAAATAAAGCTATTTAAATAAAATAAATGTCAAAATAAATTCTATAAAGCTATTTGAATCAAATGAAAGTCAAACACATTCAAAACAAATCTATTTGAAACAAATGAAAGTCAAATACATTCTACAAAGCTAATTGAATCAAATGAAAGTCAAACACATTCAAACAAAGCTATTTTAATAAAATGAAAGTCAAATACATTCTACAAAGCTAATTGAATCAAATGAAAGTCAAACACATTCAAACAAAGCTATTTGAATCAAATGAAAGTCAAACACATTCAAACGAAGGAATTTGAATCAAATGAAAGTCAAACACATTCAAATAAAGCTATTTGAATCAAATGAGAGTTAAATAAATTCAAACAAAGCTAATTAAATCTAATAAAAGTCAAATACATTCTACAAAGCAAATTGAATCAAATGAAAGTCAAACAGATTCAAACAAAGGAATTTGAATCAAATGAAAGTCAAAGACATTCAAATAAAGCTATTTGAATCAAATGAGAGTCAAATACATTCAAACAAAGCTAATTAAATTAAATAAAAGTCAAATACATTCTACAAAGCAAATTGAATCAAATGAAAGTCAAACACATTCAAACAAAGCTATTTGAATCAAATGAAAGTCAAATACATTCTACAAAGCTAATTGAATCAAATGAAAGTCAAACACATTCAAACAAAGCTATTTGAATCAAATGAAAGTCAAATACATTCTACAAAGCTAGTTGAATCAAATGAAAGTCAAGCACATTCAAACAATGCTATTTGAATCAAATGAAAGTCGAATACATTCAAACAAAGGAATTATAATCAAAATGAAAGTCAAACACATTCAAATAAAGCTATTTTAAACAAATGAGAGTCAAATACATTCAATAAAGCTATTTGAATCAAATGAAAATGTCAAACACATTTAAACAAAGCTATTTGAATCAAATGAAAGTCAAAATACATTCTACAAAGCTAAATTGAATCAAATGAAAGTCAAGCACATTCAAACAATGCCATTTGAATCAAATGAAAGTCGAAACACATTCAAACAAAGGAAATTTGAATCAAATGAAAGTCAAACACATTCAAATAAAGCTATTTGAATCAAATGAGAGTCAAATACATTCAAACAAAGCTAATTAAATCAAATAAAAGTCAAATATATTCTACAAAGCAAATTGAATCAAACGAAAGTCAAAACACATTCAAACAAAGCTAATTAAATCAAATAAAAAGTCAAATACATTCTACAAAGAAATTGAATCAAATGAAAGTCTAACACATTCAAACAAAGCTATTTGAATCAAATAAAAGTCAAATACATCTACAAAGCAAATTGAATCAAATGAAAGTCAAACACATTCAAACAAAGCTATTTAAAATCAAATAAAGTCAAATACATTCAAACAATCAAATGAAAGTCAAACACATTCAAACAAAGCTAATTAAATCAAATAAAAGTCAAATACATTCTACAAAGCAAATGAATCAAATGAAAGTCAAACACATTCAAACAAAGCTATTTGAATCAAATGAAAGTCAATACATTCTACAAAGCTAATTGAATCAATGAAAGTCAAACACATTCAAACAAAGCTATTTGAATCAAATGAAAGTCAAATACATTCTACAAAGCTAATTGAATCAAATGAAAGTCAAGCACATTCAAACAAATTTGAATCAAATGAAAGTCGAACACATTCAAACAAAGGAATTTGAATCAAATGAATTCAAACACATTCAAATAAAGCTATTTGAATCAAATGAAGTCAAATACATTCAAACAAAGCTAATTAAATCAAATAAAAGTCAAATACATTCTACAAAGCAAATTGAATCAAACGAAAGTCAAACACATTCAAACAAAGCTAATTAAATCAAATAAAAGTCAAATACATTCTACAACAAAGTAAATTGAATCAAATGAAAGTCTAAACACATTCAAACAAAGCTATTTGAATCAAATGAAAGTCAAATACATTCTACAAAGCTAATTGAATCAAATGAAAGTCAAATCACATTTCAAAAAAAAAGCTATTTGAATCAAATGAAAGTCAAATACATTCTACAAAGCTAGTTGAATCAAATGAAAGTCAAGCACATTCAAACAATGCTATTTGAATCAAAATGAAAGTCGAACACATTCAAACAAAGGAATTTGAATCAAATGAATGTCAAACACATTCAAATAAAGCTATTTAAAATCAAATAAATGTCAAATAAATTCTATAAAGCTATTTGAATCAAATGAAAGTCAAACACATTCAAACATAGCTATTTGAATCAAATGAAAGTGAAATACATTCTACATAGCTAATTGAATCAAATGAAATTCAAACACATTCAAACCAAGCTATTTTAATCAAATAAAAGTCAAATACATTCTACAAAGCTAATTGAATCAAATTAAAGTCAAACACATTCAAACAAAGCTATTTAAATCAAATAAATGTCAAATACATTCTATAAAGCTATTTAAATCAAATGAAAGTCAAAAACATTCCAACAAAGCTATTTGAATCAAATGAAAGTCAAATACATTCTACAAAGCAAATCGAATCAAATGAAAGTCAAACACATTCAAACAAAGCTATTTGAATCAAATGAAAGTCAAATACATTCTACAAAGCTAATTGAATCAAATGAAGTCAAACACATTCAAACAAAGCTATTTTAATCAAATGAAAGTCAAATACATTCAAAGCTAGTTGAATCAAATGAAAGTCAAGCACATTTAAACAATGCTATTTGATCAAATGAAAGTCGAACACATTCAAACAAAGGAATTTGAATCAAATGAAAGTCAAACACATTCAAATAAAGCTATTTGAATCAAATGAAGTCAAATACATTCAAACAAAGCTAATTAAATCAAATAAAAGTCAAATACATTCTACAAAGCAAATTGAATCAAATGAAAGTCAAACACATTCAAACAAAGCAAATGAAAGCAAAGCTAGTTGAATCAAATGAAAGTCAAGCACATTCAAATAAAGAAATAAATGTCAAATAAATTCTATAAAGCTATTTGAATCAAATGAAAGTCAAACACATTCAAACAAACTATTTGAATCAAATGAAAGTCAAATACATTCTACAAAGCTAATTGAATCAAATGAAAGTCACATTCAAACAAAGCTATTTTAATCAAATGAAAGTCAAATACATTCTACAAAGCTATTGAATCAAATGAAAGTCAAACACATTCAAACAAAGCTATTTGAATCAAATGAAAGTCAAACACATTCAAACAAAGGAATTTGAATCAAATGAAAGTCAAACACATTCAAATAAAGCTATTTGAATCAAATGAAGTCAAATAAATTCAAACAAAGCTAATTAAATCTAATAAAAGTCAAATACATTCTACAAAGCAAATTGAATCAAATGAAAGTCAAACACATTCAAACAAAATTTGAATCAAATGAAAGTCAAAGACATTCAAATAAAGCTATTTGAATCAAATGAGAGTCAAATACATTCAAACAAAGCTAATTAAATCAAATAAAAGTCAAATACATTCTACAAAGCAAATTGAATCAAATGAAAGTCAAACACATTCAAACAAAGCTATTTGAATCAAATGAAAGTCAAATACATTCTACAAAGCTAATTGAATCAAATGAAAGTCAAACACATTCAAAAAAGCTATTTGAATCAAATGAAAGTCAAATACATTCTACAAAGCTAGTTGAATCAAATGAAAGTCAAGCACATTCAAACAATGCTATTTGAATCAAATGAAAGTCGAATACATTCAAACAAAGGAATTTAATCAAATGAAAGTCAAACACATTCAAATAAAGCTATTTTAAATTCAAATACATTCAAAAGCTATTTGAATCAAATGAAAGTCAAACACATTAAACAAAGCTATTTGAATCAAATGAAAGTCAAATACATTCTACAAAGCTAATTGAATCAAATGAAAGTCAAGCACATTCAAACAAATTTGAATCAAATGAAAGTCGAACACATTCAAACAAAGGAATTTGAATCAAATGAAAGTCAAACACATTCAAATAAAGCTATTTGAATCAAATGAGAGTCAAAATACATTCAAACAAAGCTAATTAAATCAAATAAAAGTCAAATACATTCTACAAAGCAAATTGAATCAAACGAAAGTCAAACACATTCAAACAAAGCTAATTAAATCAAATAAAAGTCAAATACATTCTACAAAGTAAATTGAATCAAATGAAAGTCTAACACATTCAAACAAAGCTATTTGAATCAAATAAAAGTCAAATACATTCTACAAAGCAAATTGAATCAAATGAAAGTCAAAACACATTCAAACAAAGCTATTTAAATCAAATAAATATCAAATACATTCTATAAAGCTATTTTAATCAAATGAAAGTCAAACACATTCAAACAAAGCTAATTAAATCAAATAAAAGTCAAATACATTCTACAAAGCAAATGAATCAATGAAAGTCAAACACATTCAAACAAAGCTATTTGAATCAAATGAAAGTCAATACATTCTACAAAGCTAATTGAATCAATGAAAGTCAAACACATTCAAACAAAGCTATTTGAATGAAATGAAAGTCAAATACATTCTACAAAAGCTAGTTGAATCAAATGAAAGTCAAGCACATTCAAACAATGCTATTTGAATCAAATGAAAGTCGAACACATTCAAACAAAGGAATTTGAATCAAATGAATGTCAAACACATTCAAATAAAGCTATTTAAATCAAATAAATGTCAAATAAATTCTATAAAACTATTTGAATCAAATGAAAGTCAAACACATTCAAACAAAGCTATTTGAATCAAATGAAAGTCAAATACATTCTACAAAAGCTAATTGAATCAATGAAAGTCAAACACATTCAAACAAAGCTATTTTAATAAAATGAAAGTCAAATACATTCTACAAAGCTAATTGAATCAAATGAAAGTCAAACACATTCAAACAAAGCTATTTAAATCAAATAAATGAAGCTAATTGAATCAAATGAAAGTCAAACACATTCAAACAAAGCAATCAAATGAAAGTCAAACACATTCAACAAAGCAATCAAATGAAAGAAAGAATCAAATGAAAGTCAAATACATTCAAACAAAGCTATTTGAATCAAATGAAAGTCAATACATTCTACAAAGCTATGAATCAAATGAAAGTCAAGAAGCAAATGAAAAACACATTCAAACAAAATTTGAATCAAATGAAGTCAAACACATTCAAATAAAGCTATTTAAATCAAATAAATGTCAAATAAATTCTATAAAGCTATTTGAATCAAATGAAAGTCAAACACATTCAAACAAGCTATTTGAATCAAATGAAAGTGAAATACATTCTACAAAGCTAATTGAATCAAATGAAAAACACATTCAAACAAAGCTATTTTAATCAAATAAAAGTCAAATACATTCTACAAAGCTAATTTAATCAAATTAAAGTCAAACACATTCAAACAAAGCTATTTAAATCAAATAAATGTCAAATACATTCAAAGCTATTTGAATCAAATGAAAGTCAAACACATTCAACAAAGCTATTTGAATCAAATGAAAGTCAAATACATTTACAAAGGAATCAAATGAAAGTCACATTCAAACAAAGCTATTTGAATCAAATGAAAGTCAAATACATTCTACAAAGCTAATTGAATCAAATGAAAGTCAAACACATTCAAACAAAGCTATTTTAATCAAATGAAAGTCAAATACATTCTACAAAGCTAGTTGAATCAAATGAAAGTCAAGCACATTTAAACAAATTTGTATCAAATGAAAGTCGAACACATTCAAACAAAGGAATTTGAATCAAATGAAAGTCAAACACATTCAAATAAAGCTATTTGAATCAAATGAGAGTCAAATACATTCAAACAAAGCTAATTAAATCAAAAAAAGTCAAATACATTTTACAAAGCAAATTGAATCAAATGAAAGTCAAACACATTCAAACAAAGAATCAAATGAAAGTCAAACACATTCTACAAAGCTATTGAATCAAATGAAAGTCAAGTCAAATAAAGCTATTTAAAATAAATGTCAAATAAATTCTATAAAGCTATTTGAATCAAATGAAAGTCAAACACATTCAAACAAATCTATTTGAATCAAATGAAAGTCAAATACATTCTACAAAGCTAATTGAATCAAATGAAAGTCAAACACATTCAAACAAAGCTATTTTAATCAAATGAAAGTCAAATACATTCTAAAGCTAATTGAATCAAATGAAAGTCAAACACATTCAAACAAAGCAATCAAATGAAAGTCAAGCACATTCAAACAATGCTATTTGAATCAAATGAAAGTCGAACACATTCAAACAAAGGAATTTGAATCAAATGAAGAATTCAAACAAAGCTAATTAAATCAAAGTCAAATACATTCTACAAAGCTAATTGAATCAAATGAAAGTCAAACACATTCAAACAAAGCAATCAAATGAAAGTCAAATACATTCTACAAAGCTAATTGAATCAAATGAAAGTCAAACACATTCAAACAAAGCTATTTAAATCAAATAAATGTGAAATACATTCTATAAAGCTAATTGAATCAAATGAAAGTCAAACACATTCAAACAAAGCTATTTGAATCAAATGAAAATCAAAAACATTCAAACAAAGCTATTTGAATCAAATGAAAGTCAAATACATTCTACAAAGCAATTGAATCAAATGAAAGTCAAACACATTCAAACAAAGCTATTTGAATCAAATGAAGTCAAATACATTCTACAAAGCTAGTTGAATCAAATGAAAGTCAAGCACATTCAAACAATGCTATTTGAATCAAATGAAAGTCAAACACATTCAAACAAAGGAATTTGAATCAAATGAAATGTCAAACACATTCAAATAAAGCTATTTAAATCAAATAAATGTCAAAAATAAATTCTATAAAGCTATTTGAATCAAATGAAAGTCAAACACATTCAAACATAACTATTTGAATCAAATGAAAGTGAAATACATTCTACATAGCTAATTGAATTCAAATGAAATTCAAACACATTCAAACCAAGCTATTTAATCAAATAAAAGTCATATACATTCTACAAAGCTAATTTAATCAAATTAAAGTCAAACACATTCAAACAAAGCATTTAATTCAAAAAATTTCAAATACATTCTAAAAGCTATTTAAATCAAATGAAAGTCAAACACATTCCAACAAAGCATTTGAATCAAAATGAAAGTCAAAATACATTCTACAAAGCAAATCGAATCAAATGAAAGTCAAAAACATTCAAAACAAAGCTATTTGAATCAAATGAAAGTCAAATACATTCTATAAAGCTAATTGAATCAAATGAAAGTCAAACACATTCAACAAAGCTAATTTGAATCAAATGAAATCAAACACATTCAAACAAAGCTATTTGAATCAAATGAAAGTCAAATACATTCTACAAAGCTAATTGAATCAAATGAAAGTCAAACACATTAAACAAAGCTATTTGAATCAAATGAAAGTCAAATACATTCTACAAAGCTAGTTGAATCAAATGAAAGTCAAGCACATTCAAACAATGCTATTTGAATCAAATGAAAGTCGAACACATTCAAACAAAGAATTTGAATCAAATGAATGTCAAACACATTCAAATAAAGCTATTTAAATCAAATAAATGTCAAATAAATTCTATAAAGCTATTTGAATCAAATGAAAGTCAAACACATTCAAACATAGCTATTTGAATCAAATGAAAGTGAAATACATTCTACATAGCTAATTGAATCAAATGAAATTCAAACACATTCAAACCAAGCTATTTAATCAAATAAAAGTCATATACATTCTACAAAGCTAATTTAATCAAATTAAAGTCAAACACATTCAAACAAAGCTATTTAATTCAAATAAATTTCAAAATACATTCTATAAAAGCTATTTAAATCAAATGAAAGTCAAACACATTCCAACAAAGCTATTTGAATCAAATGAAAGTCAAATACATTCTACAAAGCAAATCGAATCAAATGAAAGTCAAAAACATTCAAACAAAGCTATTTGAATCAAATGAAAGTCAAATACATTCTACAAAGCTAATTGAATCAAATGAATGTCAAACACATTCAAACAAAGCTATTTTAATCAAATGAAAGTCAAATACATTCTACAAAGCTAGTTGAATCAAATGAAAGTCAAGCACATTAAACAATGCTATTTGTATCAAATGAAAGTCGAACACATTCAAACAAAGGAATTTGAATCAAATGAAAGTCAAACACATTCAAATAAAGCTATTTGAATCAAATGAGAGTCAAATACATTCAAACAAAGCTAATTAAATCAAATAAAAGTCAAATACATTCTACAAAGCAAATTGAATCAAATGAAAGTCAAACACATTCAAACAAAGTTATATTAATCAAATGAAAGTCAAACACATTCTACAAAGCTAATTGAATCAAATGAAAGTCAAGCACATTCAAATAAAGCTATTTAAATAAAATAAATGTCAAATAAATCTATAAAGCTATTTGAATCAAATGAAAGTCAAACACATTCAAAAACAAATCTATTTGAAACAAATGAAAGTCAAATACATTCTACAAAGCTAATTGAATCAAATGAAAGTCAAACACATTTAAACAAAGCTATTTAAATCAAATAAATGTCAAATACATTCTATAAAACTATTTTAATCAAATGAAAGTCAAACACATTCAAACAAAGCTAATTAAATCAAATAAAAGTCAAACACATTCTACAAAGCAAATGAATCAAATGAAAAGTCAAACACATTCAACAAAGCTATTTGAATCAAATGAAAGTCAATACATTCTACAAAGCTAATTGAATCAATGAAAGTCAAACACATTCAAACAAAGCTATTTGAATCAAATGAAAGTCAAATACATTCTACAAAGCTAATTGAATCAAATGAAAGTCAAGCACATTCAAACAATATTTGAATCAAATGAAAGTCGAACACATTCAAACAAAGGAATTTGAATCAAATGAAAGTCAAACACATTCAAATAAAGCTATTTGAATCAAATGAGAGTTAAATAAATTCAAACAAAGCTAATTAAATCTAATAAAAGTCAAATACATTCTACAAAAATTGAATCAAATGAAAGTCAAACAGATTCAAACAAAGGAATTTGAATCAAATGAAAGTCAAAGACATTCAAATAAAGCTATTTGAATCAAATGAGAGTCAAATACATCAAACAAAGCTAATTAAATTCAAATAAAAGTCAAATACATTCTACAAAGCAAATTGAATCAAATGAAAGTCAAACACATTCAAACAAAGCTATTTGAATCAAATGAAAGTCAAATACATTCTACAAAAGCTAATTGAATCAAATGAAAGTCAAACACATTCAAACAAAGCTATTTGAATCAAATGAAAGTCAAATACATTCTACAAAGCATAGTTGAAATCAAATGAAAGTCAAGCACATCAAACAATGCTATTTGAATCAAATGAAAAGCGAATACATTCAAACAAAGGAATTATAATCAAATGAAAGTCAAACACATTCAAATAAAGCTATTTTAAACAAATGAGAAGTCAAATACATTCAATAAAGCTATTTGAATCAAATGAAAGTCAAACACATTAAACAAAGCTATTGAATCAAATGAAAGTCAAATACATTCTACAAAGCTAATTGAATCAAATGAAAGTCAAGCACATTCAAACAATGCCATTTGAATCAAATGAAAGTCGAACACATTCAAAACAAAGGAATTTGAATCAAATGAAAGTCAAACACATTCAAATAAAGCTATTTGAATCAAATGAGAGTCAAATACATTCAAACAAAGCTAATTAAATCAAATAAAAGTCAAATATATTCTAAACAAAGTAAATTGAATCAAAACGAAAGTCAAACACATTCAAACAAAGCTAATTAAATCAAATAAAAGTCAAATACATTCTACAAAGTAAATTGAATCAAATGAAAGTCTAAAACACATTCAAACAAAGCTATTTTAATCAAATAAAAGTCAAATACATTCTACAAAGCAAATTGAATCAAATGAAAGTCAAACACATTAAACAAAGCTATTTAAATCAAATAAAGTCAAATACATTCTAAAAAACTATTTTAATCAAATGAAAAGTCAAACACATTCAAACAAAAGCTAATTAAAATCAAATAAAAGTCAAATACATTCTACAAAGCAAATTGAATCAAATGAAAGTCAAACACATTCAAACAAAGCTATTTGAATCAAATGAAAGTCAAATACATTCTACAAAGCTAATTGAATCAAATGAAAGTCAAACACATTCAAACAAAAGCTATTTGAATCAAATGAAAGTCAAATACATTCTACAAAGCTAATTGAATCAAATGAAAGTCAAACACATTCAAACAATGCTCATTTGAATCAAATGAAAGTCGAAACACATTCAAACAAAGGAATTTGAATCAAATGAAATTCAAACACATTCAAATAAAGCTATTTGAATCAAATGAAGTCAAATACAATTCAAACAAAGCTAATTAAATCAAATAAAAGTCAAATACATTCTACAAAGCAAATTGAATCAAAAAAAGTCAAAACAATTCAAACAAAGCAATTAAATCAAATAAAAGTCAAATACATTCTACAAAGTAAATTGAATCAAATGAAAGTCTAACAACATTCAAACAAAGCTATTTGAATCAAATGAAAGTCAAATACATTCTACAAAGCTAATTGAATCAAATGAAAGTCAAACACATTCAAACAAAGCTATTTGAATCAAATGAAAGTCAAATACATTCTACAAAGCTAGTTGAATCAAATGAAAGTCAAGCACATTCAAACAATGCTATTTGAATCAAATGAAAATCGAACACATTCAAACAAAGGAATTTGAATCAAATGAATGTCAAACACATTCAAATAAAGCTATTTAAATCAAAATAAATTTCAAATAAATTCTATAAAGCTATTTGAATCAAATGAAAGTCAAACACATTCAAACATAGCTATTTGAATCAAATGAAAGTGAAATACATTCTACATAGCTAATTGAATCAAATGAAATTCAAACACATTCAAAACAAATTCAAAAGCCTACATTATTTTAATCAAATAGAAAGTCAAATACATTCTACAAAGCTAATTGAATCAAATGAAAGTCAAACACATTCAAACAAAGCTATTTGAATCAAATGAAAGTCAAATACATTCTACAAAGCTATTTGAATCAAATGAAAGTCAAAACATTCAACAAAGCTATTTGAATCAAATGAAAGTCAAATAACATTCTAAAAAGCAAATCGAATCAAATGAAAGTCAAACACATTCAAACAAAGCTATTTTAATCAAAATGAAAGTCAAATACATTCTACAAAGCTAATTGAATCAAATGAAAGTCAAACACATTCAAACAAAGCTGTTTGAATCAAATGAAAGTCAAACACATTCAAACGAAGGAATTTGAATCAAATGAAAGTCGAACACATTCAAATAAAGCTATTTGAATCAAATGAGAGTCAAATAAATTCAAACAAAGCTAATTAAATCTAATAAAAGTCAAATACATTCTACAAAGCAAATTGAATCAAATGAAAGTCAAACAGATTCAAACAAAGGAATTTGAATCAAATGAAAGTCAAAGACATTCAAATAAAGCTATTTGAATCAAATGAGAGTCAAATACATTCAAACAAAGCTAATTAAATCAAATAAAAGTCAAATACATTCTACAAAGCAAATTGAATCAAATGAAAGTCAAACACATTTCAAACAAAGCTAATTTGAATCAAATGAAAGTCAAATACATTCTACAAAGCTAATTGAATCAAATGAAAGTCAAACACATTCAAACAAAGCTATTTGAATCAAATGAAAGTCAAATACATTCTACAAAGCTAGTTGAATCAAATGAAAGTCAAGCACATTCAAACAATGCTATTTGAATCAAATGAAAGTCGAATACATTCAAACAAAGGAATTATAATCAAATGAAAGTCAAACACATTCAAATAAAGCTATTTTAAACAAATGAGAGTCAAATACATTCAATAAAGCTATTTGAATCAAATGAAAGTCAAACACATTTAAACAAAGCTATTTGAATCAAATGAAAGTCAAATACATTCTACAAAGCTAATTGAATCAAATGAAAGTCAAGCACATTCAAACAATGCCATTTGAATCAAATGAAAGTCGAACACATTCAAACAAAGGAATTTGAATCAAATGAAAGTCAAACACATTCAAATAAAGCTATTTGAATCAAATGAGAGTCAAATACATTCAAACAAAGCTAATTAAATCAAATAAAAGTCAAATACATTCTACAAAGCAAATTGAATCAAACGAAAGTCAAACACATTCAAACAAAGCTAATTAAATCAAATAAAAGTCAAATACATTCTACAAAGTAAATTGAATCAAATGAAAGTCTAACACATTCAAAACAAAGCTGTTTGAATCAAATGAAAGTCAAACACATTCAAACGAAGGAATTTGAATCAAATGAAAGTCGAACACATTCAAATAAAGCTATTTGAATCAAATGAGAGTCAAATAAATTCAAACAAAGCTAATTAAATCTAATAAAAGTCAAATACATTCTACAAAGCAAATTGAATCAAATGAAAGTCAAACAGATTCAAACAAAGGAATTTGAATCAAATGAAAGTCAAAGACATTCAAATAAAGCTATTTGAATCAAATGAGAGTCAAATACATTCAAACAAAGCTAATTAAATCAAATAAAAGTCAAATACATTCTACAAAGCAAATTGAATCAAATGAAAGTCAAACACATTCAAACAAAGCTAATTGAATCAAATGAAAGTCAAATACATTCTACAAAGCTAATTGAATCAAATGAAAGTAAAACACATTCAAACAAAGCTATTTTAATCAAATGAAAGTCAAATACATTCTACAAAGCTAATTGAATCAAATGAAAGTCAAACACATTCAAACAAAGCTGTTTGAATCAAATGAAAGTCAAAACACATTCAAACGAAGGAATTTGAATCAAATGAAAGTCGAACACATTCAAATAAAGCTATTTGAATCAAATGAGAGTCAAATAAATTCAAACAAAGCTAATTAAATCTAATAAAAGTCAAATACATTCTACAAAGCAAATTGAATCAAATGAAAGTCAAACAGATTCAAACAAAGGAATTTGAATCAAATGAAAGTCAAAGACATTCAAATAAAGCTATTTGAATCAAATGAGAGTCAAATACATTCAAACAAAGCTAATTAAATCAAATAAAAGTCAAATACATTCTACAAAGCAAATTGAATCAAATGAAAGTCAAACACATTCAAACAAAGCTAATTGAATCAAATGAAAGTCAAATACATTCTACAAAGCTAATTGAATCAAATGAAAGTCAAACACATTCAAACAAAGCTATTTTAATCAAATGAAAGTCAAATACATTCTACAAAGCTAGTTGAATCAAATGAAAGTCAAGCACATTTAAACAATGCTATTTGTATCAAATGAAAGTCGAACACATTCAAACAAAGGAATTTGAATTAAATGAAAGTCAAACACATTCAAATAAAGCTATTTGAATCAAATGAGAGTCAAATACATTCAAACAAAGCTAATTAAATCAAATAAAAGTCAAATACATTCTACAAAGCAAATTGAATCAAATGAAAGTCAAACACATTCAAACAAAGTTATATTAATCAAATGAAAGTCAAACACATTCTACAAAGCTAGTTGAATCAAATGAAAGTCAAGCACATTCAAATAAAGCTATTTAAATAAAATAAATGTCAAATAAATTCTATAAAGCTATTTGAATCAAATGAAAGTCAAACACATTCAAACAAATCTATTTGAATCAAATGAAAGTCAAATACATTCTACAAAGCTAATTGAATCAAATGAAAGTCAAACACATTCAAACAAAGCTAATTGAATCAAATGAAAGTCAAATACATTCTACAAAGCTAATTGAATCAAATGAAAGTCAAACACATTCAAACAAAGCTATTTTAATCAAATGAAAGTCAAATACATTCTACAAAGCTAGTTGAATCAAATGAAAGTCAAGCACATTTAAACAATGCTATTTGTATCAAATGAAAGTCGAACACATTCAAACAAAGGAATTTGAATTAAATGAAAGTCAAACACATTCAAATAAAGCTATTTGAATCAAATGAGAGTCAAATACATTCAAACAAAGCTAATTAAATCTAATAAAAGTCAAATACATTCTACAAAGCAAATTGAATCAAATGAAAGTCAAACAGATTCAAACAAAGGAATTTTGAATCAAATGAAAGTCAAAGACATTCAAATAAAGCTATTTGAATCAAATGAGAGTCAAATACATTCAAACAAAGCTAATTAAATCAAATAAAAGTCAAATACATTCTACAAAGCAAATTGAATCAAATGAAAGTCAAACACATTCAAACAAAGCTAATTGAATCAAATGAAAGTCAAATACATTCTACAAAGCTAATTGAATCAAATGAAAGTCAAACACATTCAAACAAAGCTATTTGAATCAAATGAAAGTCAAATACATTCTACAAAGCTAGTTGAATCAAATGAAAGTCAAGCACATTCAAACAATGCTATTTGAATCAAATGAAAGTCGAATACATTCAAACAAAGGAATTATAATCAAATGAAAGTCAAACACATTCAAATAAAGCTATTTTAAACAAATGAGAGTCAAATACATTCAATAAAGCTATTTGAATCAAATGAAAGTCAAACACATTTAAACAAAGCTATTTGAATCAAATGAAAGTCAAATACATTCTACAAAGCTAATTGAATCAAATGAAAGTCAAGCACATTCAAACAATGCCATTTGAATCAAATGAAAGTCGAACACATTCAAACAAAGGAATTTGAATCAAATGAAAGTCAAAACACATTCAAATAAAGCTATTTGAATCAAATGAGAGTCAAATACATTCAAACAAAGCTAATTAAATCAAATAAAAGTCAAATACATTCTACAAAGCAAATTGAATCAAACGAAAGTCAAACACATTCAAACAAAGCTAATTAAATCAAATAAAAGTCAAATACATTCTACAAAGTAAATTGAATCAAATGAAAGTCTAACACATTCAAACAAAGCTGTTTGAATCAAATGAAAGTCAAACACATTCAAACGAAGGAATTTGAATCAAATGAAAAGTCGAACACATTCAAATAAAGCTATTTGAATCAAATGAGAGTCAAACACATTCAAACGAAGCAAATTGAATCAAATGAAAGTCAAACACATTCAAACAAAGCTAATTGAATCAAATGAAAGTCAAATACATTCTACAAAGCTAATTGAATCAAATGAAAGTCAAACACATTCAAACAAAGCTATTTTAATCAAATGAAAGTCAAATACATTCTACAAAGCTAGTTGAATCAAATGAAAGTCAAGCACATTTAAACAATGCTATTTGTATCAAATGAAAGTCGAACACATTCAAACAAAGGAATTTGAATTAAATGAAAGTCAAACACATTCAAATAAAGCTATTTGAATCAAATGAGAGTCAAATACATTCAAACAAAGCTAATTAAATCTAATAAAAGTCAAATACATTCTACAAAGCAAATTGAATCAAATGAAAGTCAAACAGATTCAAACAAAGCTATTTGAATCAAATGAAAGTCAAACACATTCAAACAAAGCTATTTGAATCAAATGAAAGTCAAAACACATTCAAACAAAGCTATTTGAATCAAATGAAAGTCAAACACATTCAAACAAAGCTATTTGAATCAAATGAAAGTCAAATACATTCTACAAAGCTAATTGAATCAAATGAAAGTCAAGCACATTCAAACAAAGCTATTTGAATCAAATGAAAGTCAAATACATTCTACAAAGCTAGTTGAATCAAATGAAAGTCAAGCACATTCAAACAATGCTATTTGAATCAAATGAAAGTCGAACACATTCAAAACAAAGGAATTTGAATCAAATGAATGTCAAACACATTCAAATAAAGCTATTTAAATCAAATAAATGTCAAATAAATTCTATAAAGCTATTTGAATCAAATGAAAGTCAAACACATTCAAACATAGCTATTTGAATCAAATGAAAGTGAAATACATTCTATAAAGCTATTTTAATCAAATGAAAGTCAAACACATTCAAACAAAGCTAATTAAATCAAATAAAAGTCAAATACATTCTACAAAGCAAATTGAATCAAATGAAAGTCAAACACATTCAAACAAAGCTATATTAATCAAATGAAAGTCAAACACATTCTACAAAGCTAGTTGAATCAAATGAAAGTCAAGCACATTCAAATAAAGCTATTTAAATAAAATAAATGTCAAATAAATTCTATAAAGCTATTTGAATCAAATGAAAGTCAAACACATTCAAACAAAATCTATTTGAATCAAATGAAAGTCAAATACATTCTACAAAGCTAATTGAATCAAATGAAAGTCAAACACATTCAAACAAAGCTATTTTAATCAAATGAAAGTCAAATACATTCTACAAAGCTAATTGAATCAAATGAAAGTCAAACACATTCAAACAAAGCTATTTAAATCAAATAAATGTGAAATACATTCAATAAAGCTAATTGAATCAAATGAAAGTCAAACACATTCAAACAAAGCTATTTGAATCAAATGAAAGTCAAACACATTCAAACGAAGGAATTTGAATCAAATGAAAGTCAAACACATTCAAATAAAGCTATTTGAATCAAATGAGAGTCAAATAAATTCAAACAAAGCTAATTAAATCTAATAAAAGTCAAATACATTCTACAAAGCAAATTGAATCAAATGAAAGTCAAACAGATTCAAACAAAGGAATTTGAATCAAATGAAAGTCAAAGACATTCAAATAAAGCTATTTGAATCAAATGAGAGTCAAATACATTCAAACAAAGCTAATTAAATCAAATAAAAGTCAAATACATTCTACAAAGCAAATTGAATTAAATGAAAGTCAAACACATTGAAACAAAGCTATTTGAATCAAATGAAAGTCAAATACATTCTACAAAGCTAATTGAATCAAATGAAAGTCAAACACATTCAAACAAAGCTATTTGAATCAAATGAAAGTCAAATACATTCTACAAAGCTAGTTGAATCAAATGAAAGTCAAGCACATTCAAACAATGCTATTTGAATCAATTGAAAGTCGAATACATTCAAACAAAGGAATTATAATCAAATGAAAGTCAAACTCATTCAAATAAAGCTATTTTAAACAAATGAGAGTCAAATACATTCAATAAAGCTATTTGAATCAAATGAAAGTCAAACACATTTAAACAAAGCTATTTGAATCAAATGAAAGTCAAATACATTCTACAAAGCTAATTGAATCAAATGAAAGTCAAGCACATTCAAACAATGCCATTTGAATCAAATGAAAGTCGAACACATTCAAACAAAGGAATTTGAATCAAATGAAAGTCAAACACATTCAAATAAAGCTATTTGAATCAAATGAGAGTCAAATACATTCAAACAAAGCTAATTAAATCAAATAAAAGTCAAATACATTCTACAAAGCTAATTGAATCAAACGAAAGTCAAACACATTCAAACAAAGCTAATTAAATCAAATAAAAGTCAAATACATTCTACAAAGTAAATTGAATCAAATGAAAGTCAAACACATTCAAACAAAGCTATTTGAATCAAATAAAAGTCAAATACATTCTACAAAGCAAATTGAATCAAATGAAAGTCAAACACATTCAAACAAAGCTATTTAAATCAAATAAATGTCAAATACATTCTATAAAGCTATTTTAATCAAATGAAAGTCAAACACATTCAAACAAAGCTAATTAAATCAAATAAAAGTCAAATACATTCTACAAAGCAAATTGAATCAAATGAAAGTCAAACACATTCAAACAAAGCTATTTGACTCAAATGAAGGTCAAATACATTCTACAAAGCTAGTTGAATCAAATGAAAGTCAAGCACATTCAAACAATGCTATTTGAATCAAATGAAAGTCGAACACATTCAAACAATGGAATTTGAATCAAATGAATAACAAACACATTCAAATAAAGCTATTTAAATCAAATAAATGTCAAATAAATTCTATAAAGCTATTTGAATCAAATGAAAGTCAAACACATTCAAACAAAGCTATTTGAATCAAATGAAAGTCAAATACATTCTACAAAGCTAATTGAATCAAATGAAAGTCAAGCACATTCAAACAATGCTATTTGAATCAAATAAATGTGAAATATATTCTATAAAGCTAATTGAATCAAATGAAAGTCAAACACATTCAAACAAAGCTATTTGAATCAAATGAAAGTCAAACACATTCAAACAAAGCTATTTGAATCAAATGAAAGTCAAATACATTCTACAAAGCTAATTGAATCAAATGAAAATCAAACATATTCAAACAAAGCTATTTAAATCAAATAAATGTCAAATACATTCTATAAAGCTATTTAAATCAAATGAAAGTCAAACACATTCCAACAAAGCTATTTGAATCAAATGAAAGTCAAATACATTCTACAAAGCAAATCGAATCAAATGAAAGTCAAACACATTCAAACAAAGCTATTAGAATCAAATGAAAGTCAAATACATTCTACAAAGCTAATTGAATCAAATGAATGTCAAACACATTCAAACAAAGCTATTTTAATCAAATGAAAGTCAAATACATTCTACAAAGCTAGTTGAATCAAATGAAAGTCAAGCACATTTAAACAATGCTATTTGTATCAAATGAAAGTCGAACACATTCAAACAAAGGAATTTGAATCAAATGAAAGTCAAACACATTCAAATAAAGCTATTTGAATCAAATGAGAGTCAAATACATTCAAACAAAGCTAATTAAATCAAATAAAAGTCAAATACATTCTACAAAGCAAATTGAATTAAATGAAAGACAAACACATTCAACCAAAGTTATATTAATCAAATGAAAGTCATACACATTCTACAAAGCTAGTTGAATCAAATGAAAGTCAAGCACATTCAAATAAAGCTATTTAAATAAAATAAATGTCAAATAAATTCTATAAAGCTATTTGAATCAAATGAAAGTCAAACACATTCAAACAAATCTATTTGAATCAAATGAAAGTCAAATACATTCTACAAAGCTAATTGAATCAAATGAAAGTCAAACACATTCAAACAAAGCTATTTTAATCAAATGAAAGTCAAATACATTCTACAAAGCTAATTGAATCAAATGAAAGTCAAACACATTCAAACAAAGCTATTTGAATCAAATGAAAGTCAAACACATTCAAACGAAGGAATTTGAATCAAATGAAAGTCAAACACATTCAAATAAAGCTATTTGAATCAAATGAGAGTCAAATAAATTCAAACAAAGCTAATTAAATCTAATAAAAGTCAAACACATTCTACAAAGCAAATTGAATCAAATGAAAGTCAAACAGATTTAAACAAAGGAATTTGAATCAAATGAAAGTCAAAGACATTCAAATAAAGCTATTTGAATCAAATGAGAGTCAAATACATTCAAACAAAGCTAATTAAATCAAATAAAAGTCAAATACATTCTACAAAGCAAATTGAATCAAATGAAAGTCAAACACATTCAAACAAAGCTATTTGAATCAAATGAAAGTCAAATACATTCTACAAAGCTAATTGAATCAAATGAAAGTCAAACACATTCAAACAAAGCTATTTGAATCAAATGAAAGTCAAATACGTTCTACAAAGCTAGTTGAATCAAATGAAAGTCAAGCACATTCAAACAATGCTATTTGAATCAAATGAAAGTCGAATACATTCAAACAAAGGAATTATAATCAAATGAAAGTCAAACACATTCAAATAAAGCTATTTTAAACAAATGAGAGTCAAATACATTCAATAAAGCTATTTGAATCAAATGAAAGTCAAACACATTTAAACAAAGCTATTTGAATCAAATGAAAGTCAAATACATTCTACAAAGCTAATTGAATCAAATGAAAGTCAAGCACATTCAAACAATGCCATTTGAATCAAATGAAAGTCCAACACATTCAAACAAAGGAATTTGAATCAAATGAAAGTCAAACACATTCAAATAAAGCTATTTGAATCAAATGAGAGTCAAATACATTCAAACAAAGCTAATTAAATCAAATAAAAGTCAAATGCATTCTACAAAGCAAATTGAATCAAACGAAAGTCAAACACATTCAAACAAAGCTAATTAAATCAAATAAAAGTCAAATACATTCTACAAAGTAAATTGAATCAAATGAAAGTCTAACACATTCAAACAAAGCTATTTGAATCAAATAAAAGTCAAATACATTCTACAAAGCAAATTGAATCAAATGAAAGTCAAACACATTCAAACAAAGCTATTTAAATCAAATAAATGTCAAATACATTCTATAAAGCTATTTTAATCAAATGAAAGTCAAACACATTCAAACAAAGCTAATTAAATCAAATAAAAGCCAAATACATTCTACAAAGCAAATGAATCAAATGAAAGTCAAACACATTCAGACAAAGCTATTTGAATCAAATGAAAGTCAATACATTCTACAAAGCTAATTGAATCAATGAAAGTCAAACACATTCAAACAAAGCTATTTGAATCAAATGAAAGTCAAATACATTCTACAAAGCTAGTTGAATCAAATGAAAGTCAAGCACATTCAAACAAAGCTATTTAAATCAAATAAATGTCAAATACATTCTACAAAGCAAATTGAATCAAATGAAAGTCAAACACATTCAAACAAAGCTATTTAAATCAAATAAAAGTCAAATACATTCTACAAAGCAAATTGAATCAAATGAAAGTCAAACACATTCAAACAAAGCTATTTAAATCAAATAAATGTCAAATACATTCTATAAAGCTATTTTAATCAAATCAAAGTCAAACACATTCAAACAAAGCTAATTAAATCAAATAAAAGTCAAATACATTCTACAAAGCAAATTGAATCAAATGAAAGTCAAACACATTCAAACAAAGCTATATTAATCAAATGAAAGTCAAACACATTCTACAAAGCTAGTTGAATCAAATGAAAGTCAAGCACATTCAAATAAAGCTATTTAAATAAAATAAATGTCAAATAAATTCTATAAAGCTATTTGAATCAAATGAAAGTCAAACACATTCAAACAAATCTATTTGAATCAAATGAAAGTCAAATACATTCTACAAAGCTAATTGAATCAAATGAAAGTCAAACACATTCAAACAAAGCTATTTTAATCAAATGAAAGTCAAATACATTCTACAAAGCTAATTGAATCAAATGAAAGTCAAACACATTCAAACAAAGCTATTTAAATCAAATAAATGTGAAATACATTCAATAAAGCTAATTGAATCAAATGAAAGTCAAACACATTCAAACAAAGCTATTTGAATCAAATGAAAGTCAAACACATTCAAACGAAGGAATTTGAATCAAATGAAAGTCAAACACATTCAAATAAAGCTATTTGAATCAAATGAGAGTCAAATAAATTCAAACAAAGCTAATTAAATCTAATAAAAGTCAAATACATTCTACAAAGCAAATTGAATCAAATGAAAGTCAAACAGATTCAAACAAAGGAATTTGAATCAAATGAAAGTCAAAGACATTCAAATAAAGCTATTTGAATCAAATGAGAGTCAAATACATTCAAACAAAGCTAATTAAATCAAATAAAAGTCAAATACATTCTACAAAGCAAATTGAATCAAATGAAATTCAAACACATTGAAACAAAGCTATTTGAATCAAATGAAAGTCAAATACATTCTACAAAGCTAATTGAATCAAATGAAAGTCAAACACATTCAAACAAAGCTATTTGAATCAAATGAAAGTCAAATACATTCTACAAAGCTAGTTGAATCAAATGAAAGTCAAGCACATTCAAACAATGCTATTTGAATCAAATGAAAGTCGAATACATTCAAACAAAGGAATTATAATCAAATGAAAGTCAAACTCATTCAAATAAAGCTATTTTAAACAAATGAGAGTCAAATACATTCAATAAACCTATTTGAATCAAATGAAAGTCAAACACATTTAAACAAAGCTATTTGAATCAAATGAAAGTCAAATACATTCTACAAAGCTAATTGAATCAAATGAAAGTCAAGCACATTCAAACAATGCCATTTGAATCAAATGAAAGTCGAACACATTCAAACAAAGGAATTTGAATCAAATGAAAGTCAAACACATTCAAATAAAGCTATTTGAATCAAATGAGAGTCAAATACATTCAAACAAAGCTAATTAAATCAAATAAAAGTCAAATACATTCTACAAAGCAAATTGAATCAAACGAAAGTCAAACACACTCAAACAAAGCTAATTAAATCAAATAAAATTCAAATACATTCTACAAAGTAAATTGAATCAAATGAAAGTCAAACACATTCAAACAAAGCTATTTGAATCAAATAAAAGTCAAATACATTCTACAAAGCAAATTGAATCAAATGAAAGTCAAACACATTCAAACAAAGCTATTTAAATCAAATAAATGTCAAATACATTCTATAAAGCTATTTTAATCAAATGAAAGTCAAAACACATTCAAACAAAGCTAATTAAATCAAATAAAAGTCAAATACATTCTACAAAGCAAATTGAATCAAATGAAAGTCAAACACATTCAAACAAAGCTATTTGAATCAAATGAAAGTCAATACATTCTACAAAGCTAATTGAATCAATGAAAGTCAAACACATTCAAACAAAGCTATTTGAATCAAATGAAGGTCAAATACATTCTACAAAGCTAGTTGAATCAAATGAAAGTCAAGCACATTCAAACAATGCTATTTGAATCAAATGAAAGTCGAACACATTCAAACAAAGGAATTTGAATCAAATGAATAACAAACACATTCAAATAAAGCTATTTAAATCAAAATAAGTGTCAAATAAATTCTATAAAGCTATTTGAATCAAATGAAAGTCAAAACACATTCAAACAAAGCTATTTGAATCAAATGAAAGTCAAATACATTCTACAAAGCTAATTGAATCAAATGAAAGTCAAGCACATTCAAACAATGCTATTTGAATCAAATAAATGTGAAATATATTCTATAAAGCTAATTGAATCAAATGAAAGTCAAACATTCAAACAAAGCTATTTGAATCAAATGAAAGTCAAACACATTCAAACAAAGCTATTTGAATCAAATGAAAGTCAAATACATTCTACAAAGCTAATTGAATCAAATGAAAGTCAAACACATTCAAACAAAGCTATTTAAATCAAATAAATGTCAAATACATTCTATAAAGCTATTTAAATAAAATGAAAGTCAAACACATTCCAACAAAGCTATTTGAATCAAATGAAAGTCAAATACATTCTACAAAGCAAATCGAATCAAATGAAAGTCAAACACATTCAAACAAAGCTATTTGAATCAAATGAAAGTCAAATACATTCTACAAAGCTAATTGAATCAAAATGAATGTCAAACACATTCAAACAAAGCTATTTTAATCAAATGAAAGTCAAATACATTCTACAAAGCTAGTTGAATCAAATGAAAGTCAAGCACATTTAAACAATGCTATTTGTATCAAATGAAAGTCGAACACATTCAAACAAAGGAATTTGAATCAAATGAAAGTCAAACACATTCAAATAAAGCTATTTGAATCAAATGAGAGTCAAATACATTCAAACAAAGCTAATTAAATCAAATAAAAGTCAAATACATTCTACAAAGCAAATTGAATTAAATGAAAGACAAACACATTCAAACAAAGTTATATTAATCAAATGAAAGTCATACACATTCTACAAAGCTAGTTGAATCAAATGAAAGTCAAGCACATTCAAACAAAGCTAATTAAATCAAATAAAAGTCAAATACATTCTACAAAGCAAATTGAATCAAATGAAAGTCAAACACATTCAAACAAAGCTATTTAAATCAAATTAATGTCAAATACATTCTATAAAGCTATTTGAATCAAATGAAAGTCAAACACATTCAAACAAAGCTAATTAAATCAAATAAAAGTCAAATACATTCTACAAAGTAAATTGAATCAAATGAAAGTCAAACACATTCAAACAAAGCAATTTGAATCAAATAAAAGTCAAATACATTCTACAAAGCAAATTGAATCAAATGAAAGTCAAACACATTCAAACAAAGCTATTTAAATCAAATAAATGTCAAATACATTCTATAAAGCTATTTTAATCAAATGAAAGTCAAACACATTCAAACAAAGCTAATTAAATCAAATAAAAGTCAAATACATTCTACAAAGCAAATGAATCAAATGAAAGTCAAACACATTCAAACAAAGCTATTTGAATCAAATGAAAGTCAATACATTCTACAAAGCTAATTGAATCAATGAAAGTCAAACACATTCAAACAAAGCTATTTGAATCAAATGAAAGTCAAATACATTCTACAAAGCTAGTTGAATCAAATGAAAGTCAAGCACATTCAAACAATGCTATTTGAATCAATTGAAAGTCGAACACATTCAAACAAAGGAATTTGAATCAAATGAATGTCAAACACATTCAAATAAAGCTATTTAAATCAAATAAATGTCAAATAAATTCTATAAAGCTATTTGAATCAAATGAAAGTCAAACACATTCAAACAAAGCTATTTGAATCTAATGAAAGTCAAATACATTCTACAAAGCTAAATGAATCAAATGAAAGTCAAACACATTCAAACAAAGCTATTTGAATCAAATGAAAGTCAAATACATTCTACAAAGCTAGTTGAATCAAATGAAAGTCAAGCAAATTCAAACAATGCTATTTGAATCAAATGAAAGTCGAACACATTCAAACAAAGGAATTTGAATCAAATGAATGTCAAACACATTCAAATAAAGCTATTTAAATCAAATAAATGTCAAATAAATTCTATACAGCTATTTGAATCAAATGAAAGTCAAACACATTCAAACAAAGCTATTTGAATCAAATGAAAGTCAAATACATTCTACAAAGCTAAATGAATCAAATGAAAGTCAAAACACATTCAAACAAAGCTATTTTAATCCAAATGAAAGTCAAATACATTCTACAAAGCTAGTTGAATCAAATGAAAGTCAAGCACATTCAAACAATGCTATTTGAATCAAATGAAAGTCGAACACATTCAAACAAAGGAATTTGAATCAAATGAATGTCAAACACATTCAAATAAAGCTATTTAAATCAAATAAATGTCAAATAAATTCTATACAGCTATTTGAATCAAATGAAAGTCAAACACATTCAAACAAAGCTATTTGAATCAAATGAAAGTCAAATACATTCTACAAAGCTAAATGAATCAAATGAAAGTCAAACACATTCAAACAAAGCTATTTTAATCAAATGAAAGTCAAATACATTCTACAAAGCTAATTGAATCAAATGAAAGTCAAACACATTCAAACAAAGCTATTTGAATCATATGAAAGTCAAATACATTCTACAATGCTAGTTGAATCAAATGAAAGTCAAACACATTCAAACAAAGCTATTTAAATCAAATAAATGTCAAATACATTCTATAAAGCTAATTGAATCAAATGAAAGTCAAACACATTCAAACAAAGCTATTTGAATCAAATGAAAGTCAAACACATTCAAACAAATCTATTTGAATCAAATGAAAGTCAAACACATTCAAACAAAGCTATTTTAATCAAATGAAAGTCAAATACATTCTACAAAGCAAATTGAATCAAATGAAAGTCAAACACATTAAAACAAAGCTATTTGAATCAAATGAAAGTCAAATACATTCTACAAAGCTAATTGAATCAAATGAAAGTCAAACACATTCAAACAAAGCTATTTGAATCATATGAAAGTCAAATACATTCTACAATGCTAGTTGAATCAAATGAAAGTCAAGCACATTCAAACAATGTTATTTGAATCAAATGAAAGTCGAATACATTCAAACAAAGGAATTATAATCAAATGAAAGTCAAACACATTCAAATAAAGCTATTTTAAACAAATGAGAGTCAAATACATTCAATAAAGCTATTTGAATCAAATGAAAGTCAAACACATTTAAACAAAGCTATTTGAATCAAATGAAAGTCAAATACATTCTACAAAGCTAATTGAATAAAATGAAAGTCAAGCACATTCAAACAATGCCATTTGAATCAAATGAAAGTCGAACACATTCAAACAAAGGAATTTGAATCAAATGAAAGTTAAACACATTCAAATAAAGCTATTTGAATCAAATGAGAGTCAAATACATTCAAACAAAGCTAATTAAATCAAATAAAAGTCAAATACATTCTACAAAGCAAATTGAATCAAATGAAAGTCAAACACATTCAGACAAAGCTATTTAATTCAAATAAATGTCAAATACATTCTATAAAGCTATTTGAATCAAATGAAAGTCAAACACATTCAAACAAAGCTACTTAAATCAAATAAAAGTCAAATACATTCTACAAAGTAAATTGAATCAAATGAAAGTCAAACACATTCAAACAAAGCTATTTGAATCAAATAAAAGTCAAATACATTCTACAAAGCAAATTGAATCAAATGAAAGTCAAACACATTCAAACAAAGCTATTTAAATCAAATAAATGTCAAATACATTCTATAAAGCTATTTTAATCAAATGAAAGTCAAACACATTCAAACAAAGCTAATTAAATCAAATAAAAGTCAAATACATTCTACAAAGCAAATGAATCAAATGAAAGTCAAACACATTCAAACAAAGCTATTTGAATCAAATGAAAGTCAATTACATTCTACAAAGCTAATTGAATCAATAAAAGTCAAACACATTCAAACAAAGCTATTTGAATCAAATGAAAGTCAAATACATTCTACAAAGCTAGTTGAATCAAATGAAAGTCAAGCACATTCAAACAATGCTATTTGAATCAAATGAAAGTCGAACACATTCAAACAAAGGAATTTGAATCAAATGAATGTCAAACACATTCAAATAAAGCTATTTAAATCAAATAAATGTCAAATAAATTCTATAAAGCTATTTGAATCAAATGAAAGTCAAACACATTCAAACAAAGCTATTTGAAACAAATGAAAGTCAAATACATTCTACAAAGCTAATTTGAATCAAATGAAAGGCAAACACATTCAAACAAAGCTATTTTAATCAAATGAAAGTCAAATACATTCTACAAAGCAAATTGAATCAAATGAAAGTCAAACACATTCAAACAAAGCTATTTGAATCAAATGAAAGTCAAATACATTCTACAAAGCTAATTGAATCAAATGAAAGTCAAACACATTCAAACAAAGCTATTTGAATCAAATGAAAGTCAAATACATTCTACAAAGCTAGTTGAATCAAATGAAAGTCAAGCACATTCAAACAATGTTATTTGAATCAAATGAAAGTCGAATACTTTCAAACAAAGGAATTATAATCAAATGAAAGTCAAACACATTCAAATAAAGCTATTTTAAACAAATGAGAGTCAAATACATTCAATAAAGCTATTTGAATCAAATGAAAGTCAAACACATTTAAACAAAGCTATTTGAATCAAATGAAAGTCAAATACATTCTACAAAGCTAATTGAATAAAATGAAAGTCAAGCACATTCAAACAATGCCATTTGAATCAAATGAAAGTCGAACACATTCCAAACAAAGGAATTTGAATCAAATGAAAGTTAAACACATTCAAATAAAGCTATTTGAATCAAATGAGAGTCAAATACATTCAAAACAAAGCTAATTAAATCAAATAAAAGTCAAATACATTCTAGAAAGCAAATTGAATCAAATGAAAGTCAAACACATTCAGACAAAGCTATTTAAATCAAATAAATGTCAAATACATTCAATAAAGCTATTTGAATCAAATGAAAGTCAAACACATTCAAACAAAGCTACTTAAATCAAATAAAAGTCAAATACATTCTACAAAGTAAATTGAATCAAATGAAAGTCAAACACATTCAAACAAAGCTATTTGAATCAAATAAAAGTCAAATACATTCTACAAAGCAAATTGAATCAAATGAAAGTCAAACACATTCAAACAAAGCTATTTAAATCAAATAAATGTCAAATACATTCTATAAAGCTATTTTTAATCAATGAAAGTCAAACACATTCAAACAAAGCTAATTAAAATCAAATAAAAGTCAAATACATTCTACAAAGCAAATGAATCAAATGAAAGTCAAACACATTCAAACAAAGCTATTTGAATCAAATGAAAGTCAATACATTCTACAAAGCTAATTGAATCAATAAAAGTCAAACACATTCAAACAAAGCTATTTGAATCAAATGAAAGTCAAATACATTCTACAAAGCTAGTTGAATCAAATGAAAGTCAAGCCACATTCAAACAATGCTATTTGAATCAAATGAAAGTCGAACACATTCAAACAAAGGAATTTGAATCAAATGAATGTCAAACACATTCAAATAAAGCTATTTAAATCAAATAAATGTCAAATAAATTCTATAAACCTATTTGAATCAAATGAAAGTCAAACACATTCAAACAAAGCTATTTGAATCAAATGAAAGTCAAATACATTCTACAAAGCTAATTGAATCAAAATGAAAGTCAAACACATTCAAACAAAGCTATTTTAATCAAATGAAAGTCAAATACATTCTACAAAGCTAATTGAATCAAATGAAAGTCAAACACATTCAAACAAAGCTATTTAAATCAAATAAATGTCAAATACATTCTATAAAGCTAATTGAATCAAATGAAAGTCAAACACATTCAAACAAAGCTATTTGAATCAAATGAAAGAACACATTCAAACAAAGGAATTTGAATCAAATGAAAGAAAGCTATTGAATCAAATGAAGAGAAAGTCAAATACATTCTACAAAGCAAAATCAAATGAAAGAAAGCTATTTAAATCAAATAAAGTCAAATACATTCAAAGAAAGCAAAGTTGAATCAAATGAAAGTCAAACATCAAATGCAAATAAAGCTATTTGAATCAAATGAAGAAAGAATCAAATAAAGTCAAATACATTCAAAGCTAATTGAATCAAATGAAAGTCAAAATTCAAACAAGCTATTTGAATCAAATGAAAGTCAAACACATTCAAACAAAGGAATTTGAATCAAATGAAAGTCAAACACATTCAAAGAATCAAATAAAGAAGCTATTTGAATCAAATGAAAGTCAAACACATTCAAACAAAGAATCAAATAAAAGTCAAATACATTCTACAAAGAATCAAATGAAAGTCAAACACATTCAAACAAAGCTATTTGAATCAAATAAAAAGTCAAATACATTCTACAAAGCAAATTGAATCAAATGAAAGTCAAACACATTCAAACAAAGCTATTTAAATCAAATAAATGTCAAATACATTCTATAAAGCTATTTTAATCAAATGAAAGTCAAACACATTCAAACAAAGCTAATTAAATCAAATAAAAGTCAAATACATTCTACAAAGCAAATGAATCAAATGAAAGTCAAACACATTCAAACAAAGCTATTTGAATCAAATGAAAGTCAATACATTCAAAGCAATCAATGAAAGAAAGCTATTTGAATCAAATGAAAGTCAAATACATTCTACAAAGCTAATTGAATCAAATGAAAGTCAAACACATTCAAACAAAGCTATTTTAATCAAATGAAAGTCAAATACATTCTACAAAGCTAATTGAATCAAAATGAAAGTCAAACACATTCAAACAAAGCTATTTAAATCAAAAAAGTCAAATACATTCTAAAAGCTAATTGAATCAAATGAAAGTCAAACACATTCAAACAAAGCTATTTGAATCAAATGAAAGTCAAACACATTCAAACAAAGGAATTTGAATCAAATGAAAGTCAAACACATTCAAATAAAGCTATTTAAATCAAATAAATGTAAAGCTATTTGAATCAAATGAAAGTCAAAACATTCAAACAAAGCTATTAAATCAAATAAAAGTCAAATACATTCTACAAAGAATCAAATGAAAGTCAAACACATTCAAACAAAGCTATTTGAATCAAATAAAAGTCAAATACATTCTACAAAGCAAATTGAATCAAATGAAAGTCAAACACATTCAAACAAAGCAAATCAAATAAAGTCAAATACATTCTATAAAGCTATTTTAATCAAATGAAAGTCAAACACATTCAAACAAAGCAAATCAAATAAAAGTCAAATACATTCTACAAAGCAAATGAATCAAATGAAAGTCAAACACATTCAAAACAAAGCTATTTGAATCAAATGAAAGTCAATACATTCCAAAGCTAATTGAATCAAATGAAAGTCAAACACATTCAAACAAAGCTATTTGAATCAAATGAAAGTCAAATACATTCTACAAAGCTATTGAATCAAATGAAAGTCAAAGCACATTCAAACAAATTTGAATCAAATGAAAGTCGAACACATTCAAACAAAGAATTTGAATCAAATGAAAGTCAAACACATTCAAATAAAGCTAATTAAATCAAATAAATGTCAAATAAATTCTATAAAGCTATTTGAATCAAATGAAAGTCAAACACATTCAAACAAAGCTATTTGAATCAAATGAAAGTCAAATACATTCTACAAAGCTAATTGAATCAAATGAAAGTCAAACACATTCAAACAAAGCTATTTTAATCAAATGAAAGTCAAATACATTCTACAAAGCTAATTGAATCAAATGAAAGTCAAACACATTCAAACAAAGCTATTTAAATCAAATAAATGTCAAATACATTCAAAGCTTGAATCAAATGAAAGTCAAACACATTCAAACAAAGGAATCAAATGAAAGTCAAACACATTCAAACAATCAAATGAAAGTCAAACAAAAATTGAATCTCAAATGAAAGAAAGTCAAATACATTCTACAAAGCAAATTGAATCAAATGAAAGTCAAACACATTCAAACAAAGCTATTTAAATCAAAGAAGCAAATACATTCTACAAAGCAAATTGAATCAAATGAAAGTCAAACACATTCAAACAAAGGAATTTGAATCAAATTCAAACACATTCAAATAAAGCTATTTGAATCAAATGAAGTCAAATACATTCAAACAAAGCTATTAAATCAAATAAAGTCAAATACATTCTAAAGCTAATTGAATCAAATGAAAGTCAAACACATTCAAACAAGAATCAAATGAAAGTCAAACACATTATTTGAATCAAATGAAAGTCAAACACATTCAAATAAAGATCAAATAAATGTCAAATAAAATAAAGCTATTTGAATCAAATGAAAGTCAAACACATTCAAACAAAGTCAAATAAAAGTCAAATACATTCTACAAAGAATCAAATGAAAGTCAAACACATTCAAACAAAGCTATTTGAATCAAATAAAAGTCAAATACATTCTACAAAGCAAATTGAATCAAATGAAAGTCAAACACATTCAAACAAAGCTATTTAAATCAAATAAATGTCAAATACATTCTATAAAGCAATCAAATGAAAGTCAAACACATTCAAACAAAGCTAATTAAATCAAATAAAAGTCAAATACATTCTACAAAGCAAATGAATCAAATGAAAGTCAAACACATTCAAACAAAGCTATTTGAATCAAATGAAAGTCAAATACATTCTACAAAGCTAATTGAATCAAATGAAGTCAAACACATTCAAACAAAGCTATTTAATCAAATGAAAGTCAAATACATTCTACAAAGCTAGTTGAATCAAATGAAAGTCAAGCACATTCAAACAATGCTATTTGAATCAAATGAAAGATTCAAACAAAGGAATTTGAATCAAATGAAGTCAAACACATTCAAATAAAGCTATTTAAATCAAATAAATGTCAAATAAATTCTATAAAGCTATTTGAATCAAATGAAAGTCAAACACATTCAAACAAAGCTATTTGAATCAAATGAAAGTCAAATACATTCTACAAAGCTAATTGAATCAAAGTCAAACACATTCAAACAAAGCTATTTTAATCAAATGAAAGTCAAATACATTCTACAAAGCTAATTGAATCAAATGAAAGTCAAACACATTCAAACAAAGCTATTTAAATCAAATAAATGTCAAATACATTCTATAAAGCTAATTGAATCAAATGAAAGTCAAACACATTCAAACAAAGCTATTTGAATCAAATGAAAGTCAAACACATTCAAACATCAAATGAAAGAATTGAATCTCAAATAAATTCAAACAAAGCTAATTAAATCAAAGTCAAAACATTCTACAAAGCAAATTGATCAAATTAAAGTCAAACACATTCAAACAAAGCAATCAAATAAAGAAGCAAAAATAAAGTCAAATACATTCAAAGCAAATTGAATCAAATGAAAGTCAAAACATTCAAAAAAATCAAATTCAAAACACATTCAAAGCTATTTGAATCAAATGAAAGTCAAATACATTCAACAAAGCAAATCAAATAAAGTCAAATACATTCTAAAAGCTAATTGAATCAAATGAAAGTCAAACACATTCAAACAAAGCTATTTGAATCAAATGAAAGTCAAACACATTCAAACAAAATTTGAATCAAATGAAAGAAAGTCAAATAAAGAAATGAATCAAATGAAAGTCAAAACATTCAAACAAAGCTATTAAATCAAATAAAAGTCAAATACATTCTACAAAGTAAATTGAATCAAATGAAAGTCAAACACATTCAAACAAAGCTATTTGAATCAAATAAAAGTCAAATACATTCTACAAAGCAAATTGAATCAAATGAAAGTCAAACACATTCAAACAAAACTGAATCAAATAAAGTCAAAACATTCAAATAAAGCTATTTGAATCAAATGAAAGTCAAATACATTCAAACAAAGCTAATTAAATCAAATAAAAGTCAAATACATTCTACAAAGCAAATGAATCAAATGAAAGTCAAACACATTCAAACAAAGCTATTTGAATCAAATGAAAGTCAATACATTCAAATTGAATCAAATGAAAGTCAAACACATTCAAACAAAGCTATTTGAATCAAATGAAAGTCAAATACATTCTACAAAGCTAGTTGAATCAAATGAAAGTCAAGCACATTCAAACAATGCTATTTGAATCAAATGAAAGTCGAACACATTCAAACAAAAATTTGAATCAAATGAAAGTCAAACACATTCAAATAAAGCTATTTAAATCAAATAAATGTCAAATAAATTCTATAAAGCTATTTGAATCAAATGAAAGTCAAACACATTCAAACAAAGCTATTTGAATCAAATGAAAGTCAAATACATTCTACAAAGCTAATTGAATCAAATGAAAGTCAAACACATTCAAACAAAGCTATTTTTAATCAAATGAAAGTCAAATACATTCTACAAAGCTAATTGAATCAAATGAAAGTCAAACACATTCAAACAAAGCAATCAAATAAAGTCAAATACATTTAAAGCTAATTGAATCAAATGAAAGTCAAACACATTCAAACAAAGCTATTTGAATCAAATGAAAGTCAAACACATTCAAACATTTGAATCAAATGAAAGTCAAACACATTCAAATAAAGCTAATTAAATCAAATAAAGTCAAATACATTCAAAGCTATTGAATCAAATGAAAGTCAAACACATTCAAACAAAGCTATTTGAATCAAATAAAAGTCAAATACATTCTACAAAGCAAATTGAATCAAATGAAAGTCAAAACACATTCAAACAAAGCTATTTAAATCAAATAAATGTCAAATACATTCTATAAAGCTATTTTAATCAAATGAAAGTCAAAACACATTCAAACAAAGCTAATTAAATCAAATAAAAGTCAAATACATTCTACAAAGCAAATGAATCAAATGAAAGTCAAAACACATTCAAACAAAGCTATTTGAATCAAATGAAAGTCAAATACATTCTACAAAGCTAATTGAATCAAATGAAAGTCAAACACATTCAACAAAGCTATTTGAATCAAATGAAAGTCAAATACATTCTACAAAGCTATTGAATCAAATGAAAGTCAAGCACATTCAAACAATGCTATTTGAATCAAATGAAAGTCGAACACATTCAAACAAAGGAATTTGAATCAAATGAAGTCAAACACATTCAAAATAAAGCTATTTTAAATCAAATAAATGTCAAATAAATTCAAAGTCAAATGAAAGTCAAACACATTCAAACAAAGCTATTTGAATCAAATGAAAGTCAAATACATTCTACAAAGCTAATTGAATCAAATGAAAGTCAAAACACATTCAAACAAAGCTATTTAATCAAATGAAAGTCAAATACATTCTACAAAGCTAATTGAATCAAATGAAAGTCAAACACATTCAAACAAAGCTATTTAATCAAAGAAAGCTAATTGAATCAAATGAAAGTCAAACACATTCAAACAAAGCTATTTGATGAAAGTCAAACACATTGAATTGAATCAAATGAAAGTCAAACACATTCAAATAAAGCTATTTAAATCAAATAAATGTCATTCAAAGAATCAAATGAAAGTCAAACACATTCTATTTGAATCAAATATTATTTGAATCAAATGAAAGTCAAACACATTAAAATAAAGTGAATCAAATGAAGTCAAATAAATTCAAACAAAGCTAATTAAATCAAATAAAAGTCAAATACATTCTACAAAGCAAATTGAATCAAATGAAAGTCAAACACATTCAAACAAAGCTATTTAAATCAAATAAAGTCAAATACATTCAAAGCAAATAAAAGTCAAATACATTCTACAAAGATTGAATCAAATGAAAGTCAAACACATTCAAACAAAGGAATTGAATCAAATGAAAGTCAAACACATTCAAATAAAGCTATTTGAATCAAATGAGAGTCAAATACATTCAAACAAAGCTAATTAAATCAAATAAAAGTCAAATACATTCTACAAAGCAAATTGAATCAAATGAAAGTCAAACAATTCAAACATTTGAATCAAATGAAAGTCAAAACATTCAAATAAAGCTATTTGAATCAAATGAGAGTCAAAATACATTCAAACAAAGCTAATTAAATCAAATAAAGTCAAATACATTCTAC
>NW_018742446.1:0-122389 GCF_001683475.1 Chenopodium quinoa
TGATCTTCACTCTGGTTTCTGTGCTTCCCATATAGGTGGTAGGATGCTTGCTCAAAGGGCAAGGCGGCAGGGCTACTTTTGGCCTACTTTGGAAGCAGATGCAATGGAGATGGTGAAAAAAATGTGACAAGTGCCAAAGGTTTGGCAAATTAATTCACCGTCCGGCTACTGACCTCACTACTATTCACAGCCCACTACCGTTTGCTAAGTGGGGCATGGACATTCTGGGTCCATATACGCCTGCTACAGGCGGCAGAAGGTATATACTTGTTGCCGTTGACTACTTCACTAAATGGGTAGAGGCGGAGGCTGTAAAGGGAATCAAGACGAAAGATGTAATTTCATTCATTTGGAAAAACGTCATCACTCGGTTCGGGTTCCCATGTCTATGGTTTTTGATAATGGTCCCCAATTTGAGACGCCTGTTCTCAAAAGCTGGTTGGGAGACAAGGAATTGGACATTACTTTGCATCAGTCGGCCGTCCACAAGCAAACGGCCAGGTAGAAGCCTTTAATAAAATCATCTCAGACGGTCTCAAGAAAAAAGTTGAACGAGCAGGCGCCTATGGGCAGATGAACTACCACATGTTCTTTGGGCCATTAGGACGACTGAAAAAGGGCGACTGGAGAAACTCCATTCCTCCTAACTTATGGTGCAGAAGCTGTTCTTCCAATAGAACACTACGAGCGACTCTTCGAGTAATGCTATATGACGAAGAGGCAAACTGGAAGCTATGCGCCTTGGCATTAGACTCACTTCCTGAAAAGAGGGCAATGCTGTTTTGCGCCATGAAATCTACCGCCTGAGAATGACTAGATCATACAACAAAAAAGTGCACAGGCGTCCACTCAAAGTAGGGGACTTTGTACTTTAGAAAAATGAAGCAGTTGGTAGGGCTAACGAGTCTGCAAACTAACTCCCAACTGGGAAGGACCCTACCGAATCTATGCGGAAGTCAGGGACGGTACCTACCGTCTGGAAACACCAGACGGACAACCGTTGCCTCGAACTTGGAATGTAGATAACCTTAAGAAATATTTCTTTTGAATGATGTAAAGTAAAGAGCTACTTAATAAGTTGGCACTTACTATTCAATTTTGTATTACGAGGGCATGCCGTCTGTACCTTTACAGTCGGCTACTCTCCATTGAGTTTCACTCTTTATCTTTACAGGGGCATGCCGTCTGTTCCATTACAGTCGGCTACTCTCCCTCGAGTATTTTACTCACAATACTTAGCTAAAAAGTTTAGGGCCTGGCCGATCCTGTAACTAACAGGCGGCTACCCTTCTTTTACTTAGCACATACGTTCACCAAGAACATACCAAGGCCACTGGCCGAATGATCAGACCAGGCGCCTAGTCAACTGATCTAACTTTTAAAAAACTAATCCGACCTGTTCCCAACATTATAGCAGGCGTCCGGCGGCATCCATTCGGATGAAATTCGTCGCAGAGAGCAGCTCCCTTTTGGGTGGAACAATTGTTCTATAAACTAATTACACGGCACCTATACGACTGTCCCAAAGGGCAACCACGTAGCCGTTTTTGAGACAAGGATAACTCTATCACTAACCAAACCAGTGGTAGCAGTTGACATCTGAGTCAGATAACCGCCTGTATTACTTGGGATAAATGCAGGGGGTACCTATTGAGTTAATAGCCAACAAACATTGGCGAATCAAGGGGTCTAGCCGGCCTACGCCGCCTGGTACCTCTACTCTCAAACAAAAGTGACGGCGACTGAGTAACTCCAAAGTTAACTCATAGTCACTCCTTCAAATTTGGTTATGGAACCTAAAAAGTTTGAGTCGTCCGCCTGTTTTATACAAACAAGGGCACTCGAACCCCTATTCCTACTGGATAACCTATTGAGTAAATAGCCAACAAACATTGGTAAATCAAGGGGTCTAGCCGGCCTACGCCGCCTGATACCTTTACTACTCAATCAAGATTGTGACGAAGACTAAGTAACTCCTATGTTAACTTAATAGTCACTCAAACTTAGTACTGAGCCTAAAAGGTACGAGTCGTCCACTTGTTTTTAATAAACAAAGGCTCTCAACCAATACTCTTGCTAGGTTAACAAATAACAAATTAGAGGCCAACATTGCAATAAAGGGAAACAACCGGTACCCGCCGCTTGTTTTCCTACTTAAATTCCTTGGCTACTTGGTAATTCTATTTACTTGGTCAAATTGAATAAAGAGTTCGAATACCGATTGATTAAATGGCCGACTGATCATCTATCCTGGAAACAGACAACCAGTCGTCCAGGGGCATAGGCGGCATACTTACTATTTGTACCTGTCTTAATGTTCGGCCATACACAACAGTCTGTCTAGTGAGCAAATTTCAAATACTTAGACAAATTTGAACAAAAACAAAAAATTTGATTAAAATGAGCCGGCCATAAAAGACCAGCAGAATATTCAAAACCCCGGCCCCCTGGCCGGGTAATTACAAAGCAAACGGCACGCAGGCCGTGAAAAGAAAAAATATACTTAAAGCTTAAGAAGGGGGCAGTTCAGTATCAGCAGCAGCCGCCTGGTCAGCACTCTTCTTGCTGGACTCGGCCTTAGCTGCATCATCTTTTGATGCCTTACCCCCAAGTGGCACAAGCGCCACAACCGGCTCTTCCTCCTCCAACGCAACGTCCATCGCCTCTTCTTCAGCAGCCGCCAGGATCTGTTGATTATATATTTCCGAACACTGGCGGTACGTTCTTTCCCATGAGGCAAAGTCGGCACTGGGGAACAGTCGTTCCCAGGTCATGCGTTGGATTTGGGCGGAGTCTTCCACCATCTCCCGGACGAGCTCTTGTTTTTCTTGCTCGGCCTTGTCCGAGAGCTCTTGGGTAAGACTCTTCTCCTGGTTCACCAGGCGTTCTTTTACGTTAGCCAAAGATTTCTCCATGGCTTCGTAAGAGTGCATTTTCTGACGAAGGGGCTTCAGCTCGGCTTTAAGTTTGGTGACGGTCCCCTCCAGCTCGTCAACCTTCTTTTGGGCCGCCTCTAGCTGAGCCCGAACAGCGGCGGTCGCCTGCGCCTGATAATAAAGAAGATCAATGGTCAGTACTTCATTTTGGGCAATTTGAAACATTGCTTTATCACAGCTGGAGGCGGCCATAGCCTTTGCGGCCTTTACCTCTTTGTTTTTCCGATCAATCGGCTTGCGAAGGCTGTTGACTCGGAGCAGGGCCTAAGTACAAAGAAAAACAGGCGTCAGTTTCCAATCAAAAGGGTTAACAGGCGTCCTGGAACTTCAAAAGGGTATACCTCAGCTAGGATCCCCGAAATTCCATCGAGGTCAAGGGTGCCGGCACCCTTGACCGCCTCCCTGTCAGAGGGAGGAACTACTTTAACCATTGACTTGGCTACCTCAACCAAGTCAAGTCCCTGGGGCCGGCTGCATTAAGCAGAAGGAAAAACAAGTTAGACCTAATCAAGAAGGAAGCAAGAGTGAGTTTTTACAAGCAAGGGTCCATACATCTAGGCGGCCCCGCTTGGGTTTTTGAAGAAGTGGCCGGCTGCTTCTCAGCCGCCACTGTTTTCCTGGAAAGACCCAGGAGAGCTTGCAACAGTCGTCCTCCGGGCCTTGGGGTCCGGCTGTTGCGAGGAAGAAGCCCTTGGAGTGCCAGACTGAAAACAAAAAAGAGTTAGTATATGCATAATACAACTAAAAGGAGAAGAGTTTTCAAAGCTTACCAAGGGTGCCTCCTTGCTGGGGGAGTCGGCATACGACTGCTTCATTAGCGAGACCCGCAGCATGGCCGCCGCAGTCTTAGATGCTGTTATTTTACTCATGGCGTCGGCTGAAAGAAATAAACAGCAAAGTTAGTAAAAATCCCAAGTAAACAAGGCGTGAAAAAACAGAGTATTCGTCAGGCCGGCTACCTCTAGAGCACCGACTGCCGAGGCCACAGGCGGCCAAGAAGTACTCATCATAGAGCCACTTGAAGCTCGGGACGCAGTGTAGGGGTACTTGCTCTCGTACCCCTGAAGTAGAGTTCACCCTAGTCTCTACTTTGAAGAGTCCTTTGTCTAGGATCTCTCTTTTAGCCTTTGGGGGAACAGGCGGCATGCTGCGGCCGCCTGCAAGAAGAGGCGGATCCCTGTTCCACTTGTTAAATCGTTTGTTCAGCTCCGTGTCTGAACTCTCGATAATAAGGAAGGTGTTCCGCCAATCCTTCCATTTGTTTGCCTTACCTCTCGTCATGAGGTAACCCCTGTGGCTTGTTAGTTGATACCAGCCGGTACCTCCCGACTTAGGGGTCCGGCTGAGATAGTTCATGTGGGCGAAAGCCTCAAAACTTGGCTCCACCCCGTTCAGTTCGCACCCGGCCACATAGCCGAGTACGTTTACCCAAGAGTTGGGGGCTAACTGCCATAACCCCAGATCATACCCATCTAAAATCCGCTGAACAGCCGGATGTAATGGGAAGCGCAGACCAGCTTTGATGGCCGCCACATAGCAGCCAAAACAGCCATCACCATAGCTGGTACCAGCCGGCCAGACGACAGTATCTTCTGGATCCGGCACAAACAGTAAATACTCCGGGCCCATTTTGTGGTTAGCAATAAAGCTCGCCACGTTGTCTCGCATGGTTGCGATCCGGCCCCGGGGCACCCTGCAGTAGTAGGGGGTGTTTTCCTCTCTGTAAGAGGCGGACGGCTCTGCCCAATTATCCCCCTTCTCCACTGCATGGGAACTTCTCGCCTCTTGTAGGCGGTTATGTTTTTCTTCTGAGTCAGAAGAACTATGGTCAGAAGAGCTGGAATCGGACTCGTCCCCTGACGAGTCCGAAGAGGACGACTCCTCCCCTCTCCTAGAGGGGCCCGCCTCCTCTCCCTTAGAAGGAGCAGAAGGTAAATTGGACATGTCCACGGTTAGATGAGAAGGGAACACCTTGGTCCCTCTCTCAGAACTGTCAGCTTGACAGTCGCCTCGTTCCACATCTGGCGCCTGGTCAGATGTTTCGCTAAGGAGTACCCTTTGGGAGGAGCCGTCTGAGTTTGATATTCTAGCAGTCTTTTTTGTTCTGGCCATCACGTTCTGCATAGACACAGATTCAGTCGGACTTTGTATAAAGGGCAAAGATGGGTCCAGAAAAGGGCAGGCGGCACTCCTAGTCCTAGATTCAGCCGTCCCCGGTGACCGGCTGATCACTAACTTAGGGCGTGTCGTGTGCTTCCATGGTGCCATTTCAAAAAATAAAAAGAAAATTAAGAGTAAGAGAACTGAGTTACCTGAACGGATGACAGTTGATGAAGTCCTGAAAGTTCGGGTCAGTCGGCTTGTCAGAACAGGCGGTAGGCAGAAAAAGTCCGAAAATGTCAGAGCAAGTTCAGGGGTCCGAATGTTCTCGCAAAAATTCTCAAATGTGAAAATGACCGAAGTCAGCACTTCCTTTTATAGGCAAAATGAGAAGGCGAAGGGTCGCTTCCGAATTCAAATTTGGGCGGGAGAATCTCCCGGCCGTCTGCAAGGTGACACCTGTAACGGGCCGTCGCCTGTCACCGTGCGACACCTGTCACAGGCGACACGTGACCAGTCGCGTGCCACCTGTGAGGGGCAAATGATTAGGGGATTTTTATCCACCAAGCGCCGTTTGACAAGTGGACCAACCAGGTTCCGCCACGCGTCCTCCACGGACCACTTAAGACACGCCACGTGTCCACCCATGCCAAATGGGACAACCGGCCATCAAGGCCCATTTCAGTCTAGAAGCCCGATCGGCCCTAGGTTTACCTTAAACCTAGAGAGTTGCACGCTTCCCAAGGCTATAAATACTCGATTAATCCTCATTAATCAGGGGACCGAATACATTACGGAACACACTAATAACCGGCTGATCTCGCTAGCAAAGCAGATTACCTACATTAAATACTCTCACCTAGAGAGACCTTATTACTTTAATTTCTGTATTAATTACTCCTTAATCAGGTACTAACTTGACCGTTGGAGGCGGAGCTCTCAGGAGTCTCCGTTATTTTGCAGGTACAGGCGTCCGGTTCCAGTCTCGGAATTGTAGCTCTCCCGCAGGACATCAGAAAACCCCGAAACAGCATCAACGTCTGTACCGACTCCAGAAGAGAGGCGTCCCCTAAATGACCCTCAAGTTCACTCAGATCATGATACCGAAAATGAGGTTGAAGTTGAAGAACACACAGCCTCAGACAGGACCCTAAGGGCCCGACGTATCCGTCACATCGAAAGGAGAGAACGGGTAGATCACCAAACTGGACTCAGTAATCAAGTCGGCACACCGCCTGATCAGCAGCAGGGGCTGAAGGGTCTTCTCCCATTACAAGAAACGAACTCATGACCTTCATGAGGGGCTTCAAGGGGGAGATCCAAGAACTGATCAACAAGAAGACGCCTGCTCTGTCCAAGGAGCAGTCGGCTAAAAAACCTTCCCATTCAGGAAGAAGGAAGCCTGTTCAAGGACGAGAGGCGACCCCTCATCCTAACTCTTGGAAGTGGGAGCCGCCTGTGCTTGATTTCACAAAGTACCGTTTTCCCACACCAGGGAAGAGGAAGCCCGTTCGTCATATACAGACGGACGGGTCAAAGAAAACATACTCAGACGCTCGGCTACTGCTTAAGCAGAAGAAGAACGACCGACTGTCAGAGTCAGCCTCCACTTCAAATTTTCAAGATAGTCTGCGCAATACTTCTATGAGGTATACTCAGTCAAATCATGAGAGTCAGACAGACGGTACCTCCCGTCGGTCTGGATTTCATAACGACTAGGCGGTACCAAACTTACCATTTATACCGCAACAACAATATTTTCTGCAGTCACCTCTGTTTGAAGGACAGACGGCAAAAAATGTCCAGCCTTTGGACTAGAAACTACGGTTTCTAAGACTTGGGGGACAACCGTCTGCTTTCTCCGAGGAAATTACTGAAGCCGCTCAGCCGACCAAAGTTAAAAATGTGCTAGTAGGCGCCTATGACGGCACTACTAACCCTGAAGACCATTTGATGGCGTTCACCAACTTAATGTATCTCCAAGGGTTGGATGATCCCACATGGTGCAAGTGTTTCCCAGCAACTCTCAAAGGAATCGCACACCAATGGTTCGGCAACCTGCCGACTGGTTGTGTGAACAACTTCAGGACGCTTGCTTACTTATTCACCTCCAACTTTGCCATGAACATACCTGCAAAGAAGACGACTCTTGATTTAGGGACGATTCAGCAAGGCGAGAAGGAGGGGCTCCGTTCATACATCAGGCGGTTCAACCTGATGAAGATACAGATTCAAGGGCTACCGGATGAGGTGGCCTATATTGACTTTTTCAGAGGTCTCAAGGATGGGTTGACCTTCAAGTTTGACCTGGTTTGAAAGAGGGTTGCGACTCTTCAAGAAGCTTTGATTGAAGCAGAAGCCTATATACAGGCGACTGATCTCTGTAGTACTGGAAAGCGGTCGGACGGAAGGAGGTCCGACAAAAAAGAAGGCCGACCAAAGCAGTCGGCCAATAAAGATGATAAAAAGAGAAAAGAGGTCTGGGCGGCCGATTCCTCTAGACAGCCGGCCCAGAAAAAGAAGAAAGAGTTCAAACCATACTCTCCGAAGTATGCGTTCAGCAAGGATAGCCAAGCTATCCTCAAAGAAATCAAGGGCCGGATCTCAATCGAGAAGCCGGCCCCCATGAAGGGTTCTGCGAGCAATCGGAACCAAGATAAATTCTGCCATTATCATAAAGACGTTGGTCATGAAACCAACGAATGTATCAGTCTCATGCGCTACCTAGACCACCTGGTTGAACAAGGCGACCTTGACTCCTATGTCAAGAAGTCTAAGGGGAATACTTCGTCAAAGAATCAACAGGCCGATAGTTCTAATACAGATGATGCAGTCGTCTACACAATCGCAGGCGGCTTCTCGGGAAGGGGCCCCACTATCAGGGGAAATAAAGACAATATTAGGCGACTAGATGTCAATTCCGTTCACCAAGAATGGCTCTCCAAGAATTCATTCCCAGAAATTGTCATCACAGAAGAAGATCTAGGAGGGGTAAAGGGGCCGCATGATGACCCCATTGTTATTGAATGCAAAGTGGCCAACCAAAGAGTTGGCCGAATCCTCATAGATACCGGTAGTTCCTCCGACCTTATCAGTAGCAAGTGTCTGTCAAAGCTCAAATACAAGACTGATTGCATACATCCGGTATCCCACCCTCTAGTAGGGTTTTGGAAGAGGAGTCGTTCACCCTGTAGGGCAAGTGGATTTACCCATCCGCCTGGGTGAGAAAGGGGAGGGTCGTCACATGGTGGTCCGGTTCCTGGTAGTTGAGGAACTCTCGGCCTACAACATGATCCTGGGACGACCTACCCTAAATAATTCAAAAGCTGTCATTATCCCATCTCTTATGTTGCTCAAATTTGAGAAGGATGATGGAACAGTCGGCTCCCTAAGAGGAGATCAGAAAATGGCCCGGGAGTGCTACCTCTCGGATATCAAACCCACTGTAGTGGCCGCTGGGTCAAGTGGTGAAAAAGCAGATCTTGACGTTGTCAAGGAGGATGCGCCTGCTCAAGAAGCAGGCGGCAAGAAAAGAAAGGCTGCCCAGTTGAGGGCCGCAAGAAAAGAAAAAAGATAGACGAATTCCGCCCTCAGCCGGCTGGTGAGCATACGGACCTGGTCCTGGACGACTCGCGCCTTGACCGAACAGTCAAGGTTGGGACGACTGCTCTTAGAGTTCTGGGTGAAGATTTTCACCAACTTTTGAAAGAATACAAAGACATCTTTGCATTCGAAGTTCATGAAATGCCAGGCATCAGTCCTGACCTGGCGGTTCATAAACTGGCCGTGGATCCGAAAAAGAAGCCGGTAAGGCAGAAGAAGCGGAACCATGGCGAAGAGAGGAGTCAGGCGGCAGCCGCCGAAGTTAAAAAGCTACTTGACGCAGGGTTCATTCGACAATGTTACTTCCCAGATTGGGTTGCAAATGTTGTACTTGTTAAAAAGTCGAATGGTACCTGGCGAATGTGTCTGGACTACACGGACCTAAACAAGGCGTGCCCCAAGGACAGTTACCCTCTGCCCAAAATTGACGGTCTGGTCGACTCAACAGCCGGCCATGCTTTAATGAGCTTCATGGACGCCTACTCTAGCTTTCATCAAATTCCTTTGTGGAAGAAAGAACAGGAGAAGACGACCTTCGTCACTGATCAGGGGCTATATTGCTACACGGTTATGCCGTTTGGTCTGAAGAATGCCCCGGCCACCTTCCAAAGAATGATAAATACGGTCTTCTTTGACCAGATTGGAAGGAACGTCGAGGCATACATTGATGATATGATTGTTAAGTCCAAGCTTCAGACAGACCATCTGTCGGACCTCCGAGAAACTTTCACCACACTCAGGCGGCACCATGTCATGCTCAATCCCAATAAATGTGTATTTGGGGTTGAGTCTGGGAAATTTCTCGTATTTCTCATCAATCAGAGAGGAATAGAGGCGAACCCTGAGAAAGTGCAGGCGGTCATCGACATGCAGTCGCCTCGCACCGTCCGAGAAGTTCAGAAGCTAATAGGTTGTCTGGCGACTTTGGGAAGATTTCTCAGCCGATCAGGCGACAAGTGTCTTTACTTTTTCCAGGCTATAAAGAAGAAGGCAAGGTTTGAATGGGGGTCGGATGCTGAGGCGGCCTTCCAAAAATTGAAAGTTCACTTACATTCCTTGCCGAGGCTGGTCAGTCCTTTGCCCAAAGAGGTGATTTACATGTACCTGGCCGTTTCTAACCATGCTCTAAGCGTTGTTCTCCTTGCTGAAAGAGACGGCTGCCAACTCCCGGTCTACTTTGTCAGCCACGTACTGAAAAATGCCGAGTTGAGATATCCTTTAGTGGAAAAGTTCGGTCTTGCTCTCTTCATGGCCGTCAAAAAATTGAAGCCCTATTTCTTGGCACATGCAGTTGTTGTGTATACGGATCAACCGATCAAACGGCCACTGACAACCATGGAGTCGTCAGGCCGGATGATCAAATGGGCAATAGAAATTCAGAGTCTCGAAATCACATTCGAGCCCAAAAAAGCAGTAAAGGGGCAAGCCTTTGCTGACTTTATTGTAGAAATGACTCGGCCCCCTGATTTTCAAGTTCCAGACCAAGTCTGGACGGTATATGTGGACGGGAGCTCTACCTCAAATGGTTGCGGAGCAGGCGTCATATGTCAGTCGCCAGAGGGCGACAGATATGAGTATGCTCTACGTTTCAATTTTTAAGCCTCAAACAATGAGGCAGAATATGAAGCTCTGCTAGCCGGAATCCGCATGTGCAAGGTGGCTAGGGCAAGAAAGATAGACATATGTTCTGATTCACAATTGATAGTGAGTTAGTACAATGGCGAATACGAAGCAACCCTTGAAGATTTTCACCTGACTCAAGTACCAAGATCTGAAAACAACCAGGCGTTGAGGAAGACCCTATTGGAATTTTAGATAAAAGTTCAACCTGGATGGATCCAATCAGGGCATATCTGACAGACGGCACCTTGGCGGATGACCATCACCAGGTGGCCACACTGAAAAAACGAGCGTCCAGTTTTGAAATGATAAAGGGAGAACTTCACAATAGAAGGTACCTCCAACCCTTCTTGAAGTGTGTTACTCCAGAAAAAGGACGAGAGATCCTAGAAGATCTTCACTCTGGTTACTGCGCTTCCCATGTAGGCGGCAGGGTTACTTTTGGCCTACTTTAGAAGCAGATGCAATGGAGATGGTGAAAAAATGTGACAAGTGTCAAAAGTTTGGCAAGCTAATCCACAGTCCGGCTACTGATCTCACAGCTATCCACAGCCCACTACCGTTTGCTAAGTGGGGCATGGATATTCTGGGTCCCAATACGCCTGCTACAGGCGGCAGGAGGTACATACTTGTGGCAGTCGATTACTTTACTAAATGGGTAGAGGCAGAGGCTGTCAAGGGAATCAAGACGAAGGATGTGATTTCATTCATCTGGAAAAATATCATCACTCGGTTTGGGGTTCCCATGTCTATGGTTTTTGACAATGGTCCCCAATTTGAGACGCCTGTTCTCAAAAACTGGCTGGGAGACCAGGGTATTTCACATTACTTTGCATCAGTCAGTCGTCCACAAGCAAACGGCCAAGTTGAAGCTTTCAATAAGATCATCTCAGATGGTCTCAAGAAGAAGATTGAACGAGCAGGCGGCCTATGGGCAAATGAACTACCACATGTTCTCTGGGCCATTAGGACGACTGAAAAAGGGTCAACGGGAGAGACTCCATTTCTCCTAACCTATGGTGCGGAAGCTGTTCTCCCAATTGAACACTACGAGCCGACTGTTCGAGTAATGTTATACGACGAAGAGGCGAACTGGGAGTCCATGCGTCTGGCTCTGGACTCACTCCCGGAAAGGAGGGGCAATGCAGCCTTGCACCATGAAATTTATCGCCTGAGAATGACCAGATCATATAACAAAAAAGTGCACAAGCGTCCACTCAAAGTGGGGGACTTTGTACTAAGAAAGATGGAAGCAGCCGGTAGGGCTAATGAGTCCGGCAAATTAACTCCCAACTGGGAAGGACCCTACCGAATCTATGAAGAGGTTCGGGATGGCACCTACCGCCTGGAAACACCAGACGGCCAACCCTTGCCTCGAACCTAGAATGTAGATAATCTCAAAAAATATTATTTTTGAATAATGTAAATAGCCGAGAGCTACCTAATAAAAGTTCACTATTTCACTTCATTTATTTTGTACTAAGAGGGGCATGCCTACTGGTAAAACAGTCGGCTACTCACCATGCTCTTTATTTACGCGTTTAAGAGGGGAATGTCGCTTGTTCTATACAACCGGCTACTCTCCCATACATAGTTCACCAAGAACTATCCAAGGCCTATGGCCAAAATGATCAGACCAGGCGCCAAGCCAGTTGATCCAATTTTAAAACTAATCCGACCTGTCCCAACATCATAGCAGGCGTCCGGCGGCATCCATCCGGATGAAATTCGTCGTAGAGAGCAGCTCCCTTTTGGGTGGAACATTGTTTTATAAATTAATTACACGGCACCTATACGACTGTCTACTAAGACAACCACGTAGCCGTTTCTGAGACAAGGATAACTCTCACTGGTCCAACAAGTGTTTGCAGTTAGCATCTGCGTCAGATAACCGACTGTACTACTTGGGATAAGTACAGCCGGTACCTTTTGAGTTAATAGCCAACAAACATTGGCGAATAAAGGGGTCCAATCGGCTTCAGCCGCCTGGTACCTCTACTACTCAAACAATAGTGACGGCGACTAAGTAATGTCCATGTTTACTTGGGTCACTCCTTAAAACTTGTTTTGAAGTTTAAAAAGGTTTTCACATACCGCCTGTCCTTACTAAGTTATCTTACCTTGAGTAAAAATCCAACAAGGTTTGGTAAGTCAGGGGAATTAACCGGCCTATGCTGCTTAGTGCCTCTCCTACTCAAACTAACCATGACCAGCGAGTAATCTCCCTCATACTTAGCCGATTTCAAAAGATATGACGGGATCGCCTGTCTAAAGGTGAACCAGTCATCAAAATACGTTAGAAACCGGTTGGATGAATGGCCAACTGATCGTCTAGCCTGGAAATAGCCAACCAGTCGTCCAGGGGCATAGGCAGCTCCTACATTGTACCTGTCCGCAATTATCGGCCACACAAAACAGTCGGTATGACATGCAAGCGGATATCAGAGTTTCGACACTTAACAAAAATAAAAGAAGAGCACAATTCGAAATTTGGCAGCTAAGGCGACCTAAAAAGATGGTCGCCGAAATTCTATTAACAGCCGGCCATAAAGACCGGCACAAATATTCAAGACCCCGGCCCCCTGGCCGGGTAAAGACACAAAAATAAAACCGGCCATAAAGACCGGCAAAGTATTCAAAGACCCCGACCCCTTGGCCGGGTAAAAGAGATACAGAAACAGACGGCACGCAGGCCGAAGAGAAGAGAAAAAGAAACATAAGCTTCAAGATGGGGGCAGATCTTCAACAACAACAGCCGCCTGATCAGCAAGAGACGCCTGCTTCTGAGAAGCATTCTTGCTTGTCTCGGCATCAGCTGCACCCTTTTTCGGTACCAGGGCCACTACCGGCTCCTCCTCCTCCTCCAGCGCATCATTCTCAGTAGCCGCCAGCAGGACTTCTTGGTTATACGTTTCAGAGCATCGGCGAAATTGTTTTTCCCAAGAAGCAAAGTCGGCGTTTGGAAAGAGGCGAGTCCAAGTCATGCGCTGGATTTGGGCCGAATCCTCCATCACGTCTCGAACCAAATCCTTCTTCTCTTGCTCAGCCTTGGCTGAGAGCTCTTCAGTGAGGCTCTTCTCCTGGCTTACCAAGCGTTCCTTGACACGCTCCAAGGATTTCTCCAAGGTGTCGTAGTGGAACATCTTTTGCCTAAGAGGCTTCAGCTCGGCTTTAAGGTTCTGGATGGTCGCCTCCAACTCATTGTTTCTCTTCTTGGCCGCCTCCAACTCAGTACTAATAGCAGAAGTGGCCTGCGCCTGATAATAAAGAATATCAGTTGTTAAAATTTCATTTTGGGCAATTTGAAACATTGTCTTATCACAGTCAGAGGCGGCCATGGCTTTAGCAGCCTTTACCTCTTTGTTCTTCGCACTAATGGGTTTGCGATGGCCGTTTACTCGGAGCAGGGACTGAATAAAAGAAAACAGGCGTCAGATTTCAAACAAAAAACGGGCGTCCTGGAATTAAACAACAAAAATACGCTAAGTATACCTCAGCAAGGAGCCCTACAATTCCATCTAGGTCAAGGGTGTCGACACCCCGAACCGCGTCTCTCTCTGCTTGAGGGACGGCTTTGATCATGGACTTGGCCGCTTCGACCAGGTCCGGTTCTTGAGAGCCGGCTGCATCAAGAGTGAACAAGAATTTTAGACAAGGTGAAAGAAAAGTAGGTCAAAGTCTAGAAGAGCAGTTTCATACTTCTAGGCGGCCTGCTGGGAGTTTGAGAAGGAGTGGCCGGCTGTTTTTCAGCAGCCGCTTGTTTCCTGGCAGAACCAGGCGAACTTGCCACAGTCGTCTTCCGGGCTTTGGAGTCCGGCTGTTGGGAGGAGGAAGTTCTTGGTGTGCCCGCCTAAAAAAAAATGGTTAGTATGTGTATAAATCCAACCTTTTAACAGAAAAAAGGGGGGTGAAAGCTGGGAACTCACTAAGGGCGTCTCCTTGGTGGGAGAGTCAGCTGATGTGTGTTGCTGCATAACGGATGCTCGCAGCATAGCAGTCGCTGTTTTGGAGGCGGTTATTTTGCTCATGGCTTCCGCTGCATAGAGGAAGGCGAAAGTTAGAAAAATTCAGAAGATGATTTCTACAAGGGTACGTATTCGACAGGTCGGCTACCTTTATAGCACCAACTGCTAAGGCCACAAGCGGCCAGGAAGTACTCGTCATAGAGCCATTTGTAACTCGGGACGCAGTGCAGGGGCACTTGCTCTCGTACCCCTGTAGAAGAGTCGACCCTGGTCTCTACTTTAAAGAGTCCTCGGTCCAAGATCTCTTTTTTAGCTTTGAGAGGGACAGGCGGCATGCTGCGACCACCTGCAAGAAGAGGCGGTTCCACCTATTAAAGCGTTTGTTCAGCTCTTTGTCTGAACTCTCAATAATGAGGAAGGTGCTTGTCCAATCCTTCCATTTGTTCTCTTTACCTCTTGTCATGAGGTAGCCTCTATGGCTCGTCAATTGGTACCAGCCGGTACCGCCTGCCTTAGGGGTCCGGCTGAGATAGTTCATATGGGCGAATGCCTCGAAATTTGGCTCCACCCCATACATTTCACACCCGGCTACAGAGCCGAGAACATTGAACCAGGAATTTGGGGCCAACTGCCATAACCCCAACTCATACCCGTCAAGGATTCGTTGAACAGCCGGATGTAAGGGAAAACGCAGCCCGGCCCTAATGGCCGCCTCATAGCAGCCAAAGCAGGCGCTATCATAACTGGTTCCAGCCGGCTAGACGACTGTGTCTTCCGGATCTGGCACAAAAACCAGAAAGCCAGGGCCCATTACATGGTCCGCTACGAAGCTGCCCACTTTCTCTTGCATGGCCTTGATTCGGCCTTTTGGAACGGTGCAGTAGTAAGGGGTGTTTTGCTCTCTTTGAGTGGCGGATGGCTCCGCCCAATTGTCCCCCTTCTCTACTGGATGGGAAAGTCTCGCCTCTTGTAGGCGGTTGTGCCCCTCCTCTAAAACTAGAGAAAGGTGACTAGAAGAGCTGGAGTCGGACTTGTCTTCCGAAGAGTTCGACTCCTTCCCTCTCCCTGAGGGGCCCGCCTCCTCTCCTTCAGCAGGAGCGGGAGAATATGTGGACATGTCTACTGTAAAATGGGAAGGGACCACCTTGATCCCTCCCTTAGAGCTGTCGGCAGTCGAGCCGCCTTGGTTCACTTCAACATCTGGCGTTTGATCAGATGTTTCACTGATCGGCACCTGGAAGGAGGAGGCGTCTGAATTGGTGATCTTAGTTGTTCTTTTTGTTCTGGCCATTATGTTCTGCATAGACACAGAGACAGTCAGACTTTGTATAAAGGGCAAAGATTGGTTCGAAAAGGGGCAGGCGGCACTCCTAGTCCTAGACTCAGCCGTCCCCGGTGACCGGCTGATCACTAACCTAGGTCGTGTCGTGTGCTTCCGAGGTGCCATTTCAAAAAAGAAAAAATAAAGAAATGTAAAAGAATAAGAGAACGGACGGTTACCTGAACGATTGAGAAGTTGACGAAGATCTGGAAAGTAATCTAAATATCAGCCAGCTTGTCAGAACAAGCGGTAGGCTGGAAATGTCCAAAATGTCAGAGCAGGTTCAGGGGTCCGAGTGTTCTCTTAAAAAGTTCTCAAGTGTGAACAAATTTGAAGTCAACATGCCCTTATATAGGCAATTGAAGAAGTTGAAGGAACATTCTTCAAATTCGAAAAATGAGCGGGAAAAACTCCCGGCCTTTCACCAAACGACACCTGTAGCAAGCCGTCGCCTGTTATGAGCCGACACCTGTCACAGGTGACATGTGATCAGTCACGTGACACCTGTGAGGGGCAAATGATTAAGGGATTTTGCTCCCACCAATCAGAATGCGCCATGTGGGCCAATCAGGTCCTGCCAAGTGTCCTCTAATTGGACTTGTCAGAGCCTGCCACGTGGCACGCGCCTATTTGTCCACCAAGGACCAATTATGTCACGACACGTGGCATCCTCCATGCCTAATGGAAAAACCGGCCACCTAGGCCCAACTTTCAAGGGAAGCCCAATCAGCCTAGGTTAACCGAAAACCTAGGATTGGCACGCATCCCAAGGTTATAAATGCCTTCATTAATCCTCATTAAAGGGGATTACGCTCATTAATTACTCTCACCTAGAGAAACACATTTTACTTTTCTGCATTAATTACTCCTTAAACAAGTACTAACTTGACCGTTGGAGGCGGAACTCCAATCACTCGGAATCTCCGTTTGTTTTGCAGGTACAGGCGTCCGATTCCAGTCTCGAAATTGTAACTCTCCCGCAGGACATCAAAAACCCCGAAACAGAATGTAAGTTTGTTTGGACCCAAGAGTGTGAACAGGCCTTCCGGACCTTGAAAGACAAGTTAACTTCGGCACCAGTGTTGGCTTTTCCAGATGAAAGTAGGCAATATGAGGTGTATAGTGATGCATCGAAGTTTGGGTTGTGTTGTGTTTTAATGCAAAATCGAAGGGTCGTTGCATATGCTTCGAGACAGTTGAAACCGAATGAGGTGAACTATCCAACCCATGACCTGGAGTTAGCTGCGATTGTGTTTTCTTTGAAAATTTGGAGATATTATTTGTATGGGGTAACTTGTAAAATCTTCACAAGTCATCAGAGTCTAAAATACATTTTCACTCAGCAGTATTTGAACTCGAGGCAGAGACAAGGGTTGGAGTTTTTGATGAATTATAATGTGAATATCCAATATCATGAGGGGAAAGCCAATATGGTAGCTGATGCTCGACCAGTTGTGTGTGGAATTTCAGAAGATGAATTTGGAAGTGGTGGAGCACGGAGGGGTCAGTAAGATGTTGAATGCCTTGGTAGTGCAACCTTCCATTTATGATGAGATTAGGGAAAGCCATTTGGGAGACTCAAAGTTGAAGGCAATAACAGAGAAGATTGAGGAAGGGCAGGTTTTGGACTTTACTATTACAGATGAGGGAAGTATTCGATTTAAAGGGAGATGGTGTGTTTCACAACATCTTGGGGACATCAAACATAGACTGGTGGAGGAGGCCCATAGCTCTCCTTATTCAATGCATCCTAGAGGGGATAAGTTGTATAAGGATATGAAGAAGGTCTTTTGGTGGCCAAACATGAAAAGAGAAGTGGCAGAGTTTGTGGAAAAAGGCTTAACATGTCAGAAGGTGAAGATAGAGCATCGAAGGCCATAAGGAATGGTTCAATCCTTAGAGGTACCAAAGTGGAAGTGAGATTCTATCTCCATGGATTTTGTGAGGGCATTACCAAGGACCAGGGCAGGGAATGACACTATTTGGGTCATTGTGGATCAATTAACTAAGTCTGCAACCTTTATACCTATGAAAAGCACTTGGTCTATGGATTAGTTGGGAAAGGCATATGTGAAGTTTGTGGTGAAGTACCATGGAGTGCCTACAGATATCATTTCGGATCGTGATTCGAGGTTCCTGTCTAACTTCCGGCAAAGTTTACAAAAGGCCATGGGAACTAAGCTATTGATGAGTACAGCTTTTCATCCTGCAACTGATGGTCAGATTGAAAGGACCATACAAACCTTGGAGGACATGTTGAGATCATGTGTATTGGAGTATCAAGGTTCATGGGAAGATCACTTAGATTGATTGAGTTTTCATATAATAATAGTCATCATGAAAGCATTAGAATGGGCCCATTTGAAGCCCTGTATGGAAGGAAATGTAGAAGCCCAGCTTGTTGGAGTGACATAAGTGAGACCGTTGTACTTGGGCCTGAAATGATCGAGGAAACTGTTAAGCAAGTAAAGTTAATCCAGGAGAAAATCAAAGGAACCCAAGATAGACAGAAAATTTATGCTGATGATAAGCATAGAGATGTAGAGTTCCAAGTTGGAGACACTACTAGAAATAGGTCGTTTTCCTACGGACTTAAATTCCGTCGGAAAATTTGAAAATTCCGACGGAATTTTGGTCTGTCCGAAATATCCGTTGGAAAAGATAAGTTCGAGGGAAATTCCCTCGGAAATATTCCGACGGATTTTTTTTCCCTCGGAATTTACTTCTTCCAACGGAATATTCCGTCGGTAAATATCTACTGACGGAAAATTCCGTAGGTAGCTGTAAATTCCAAGGGAAAATAAATCCCTCGGAACATATTTATTTCCTACAGATTAAATCCGTCGGAAGATTGCGATGGATTTTACCCCTTTCCGACGGATTTTTAATTAAAAAAATAAAATAAATAAAAAAAAGGAAAAAAAAAAACCTGGAATTCCCTTAACCCCCCCCCCCATTCTCTTTCTTCTTCTTTTCTCCCTCCTCCTTTTCTTTTTCTCTTTCTCCTCTCCTTTTCCCCTTTCTCTCTCTTCTCCTACCTCTTTCCCCTTCGTATTTGTCTCCTCCTCCCTCCTTCCCCTTTGTTTCTCTCTCCTCCTCCCTCCTTCAATTCCCCTTCGTTTCTCTGTCCTCCATCGTAACCACCACTACGCAACGAAGTCGCCTTCGTTTCTCTGTCCTCCATCTCCTTCCCCTTCATTTCGCAACCACCACTGCGCAATGAAGCTGCCTTCGTTTCTCTGTCCTCCATCTCCTTCCCCTTCATTTCGCAACCACCACTGCCCAACAAAGCCGTCGCCACCATCGCTGCGCAACAACACACCACCACCCGGTTTTTCATGTTAAATTCGACCATGAAAACCCTAGATCTAGAGTTTTCATGGTCGAATTTGACCTTTAAAACCCAAATTCAAGCTAATTTAGGGGTTTTGATGGAATTCAAGGTAAGTGGTCGAATTATTATTTCTTTTAATTTTCGTTTTCGTGATTTACGATGTTTAATTTTTGTAGATCTAATTTTCGATGAATAATTTTCGTTTGATTCTCGGTTTTTTTCTTTTTCGATGTTTAATTTTCGTTTTTTTTTTTCTTTTTCGATGTTTAATTTTTTTTTGCGATTTTTTGGGGTTAATTGGTGTATGTTGTTTGTGTGGTGGTGTGGTGTGGTGGTGTCGGTGGTGGTGGGGCTGGTGTGGTGTGGTGGCTTCAGTTTGGTGTGGTTGGGATTGTGTTGGTGTCGGTGGTATTTGGTGGACTGTTGTTGGGGTAGTTTCAGTGGGGTTTGGTGTTGGTCGTGGTGTTGTGGCGTCGTTGGTGGGTTAGGGGTGGCTGTGGGGCGGATTGGGGTGTTGAGCAGGGGAGGGGGAGGTGGTGGATCTAGGTGGGTGGACTGAATTTTTTTTTTTTTTTTTTTTTACTCAGATGGAAATTCCGTAGGAAGAGAAGCTCCTTCCTACGGAATATTCCGTCGAAAGATTCTAATCTTCCTACGGAATATTCCGTCGGAAGCCATGTTTCTTCCTACGGAATTAAGTCCGTCGGAACCTTGCGACGGACTTCCACTTTTGGTCAAACTCAGGCTCCGACAAATTGTAATCCGTTGGAAATTCCGTCGGTAGGGACTTTTCCGACGGATTTTTAAAGTGTACCGATGGATTTTTTCCATCGTAAATAAGGTGTTTTCATGTAGTGAGAGAAGGTGTTGCTGAAAATATCCCCTATGAAGGGGGTAATGAGATTTGCCAAGAGGGGGAAGTTGAGCCAAAAATACATTGGGCCATATGAGATTCTTTAGAAAGTTGGGAAAGTAACATATAAGTTGGACTTACCCAACGAGTTAAAAAGGGTACACAATGTTTTTCATGTGAGTCAAATTCGTAAGTATGTTCCTGATGTTGCACATGTGCTAGAATCGGAGACAATTGAGCTAGCTGAGAGTTTGACCTATGAAGAAGACCGGTGAGAATTTTAGATAGTAAAGTGGGGGAAGCACCAGAAAAAAGGATGTGAAAATAGTCAAGGTTTTATGGTCAAACCATAAGGTTGAGGAAGCAACTTGGGAAGCTGAGACAGAAATGCATAAAAAGTACCCTAACCTTTTCATGGTGAGTGGTTAAGTTACGGGGACGTAACTTCCTTTTAAGGGGGGTAGAATGCAATTGAGTTTCACGCTTTTCTTTTTATGTCTTTTTATGAATTTAAGTGAGTCTTTTGATTTGAGTCCTTAGGTTGTGCATGAACTTACTATATTTTGACCAATTCAAGACAATTTGGAGTATTAATTCGAGTTATTAAATAATTCTAAGTTTCGGGACGAAACTTCTTTTAAGGGGGGTAGATTGTAATACTCCTAATTTTTGGATATATATTCTTAATTATTTAGTAATTTCTTCATATTTTGGAGCCAAAATAAATTTTAAATTTTGGCGCCAAAACTATTCGAACAAATTAAATATTTTCATATTTCTAAATTAATTTATGATCTTGGTCAGTCCATATTTTATTAATTAATGTTGTACGTAGTTTTTAACTTAACTATATTATTTTCCGGATTTTATCTTAATAATACTTAACAACCTTAGCTTAATTAGCTTATGATTTACAACTAATTTCACTTTTGATATTATCTAAAATATTTTATAGTTGTATTTTAGCAATAAACTTGATTTAATTATCAAATTTAAATATTTTCCTAATTAATTTATGATTTTCGTAAGAAATATTAAAAAAAAATTTAAAAAAGGTCAGATTTTTATAAAAATCTGTAGCTGGCCGAAGAACTTGGAAAAACTTAAAAATTATTATTATTTTGTGATTTTTATCTTATTCTTTACTTAACCATTAAACCCTCTTCATCATCTTATTTTTATTCCTATCTTCCTTCTTCCAATCCTCCAATCAAATGAACTTTTACCTAATTTTTACTCATCTTTTATGCCCAACTACTAATCTAGGCTTAACTTGGTTCAAGTACTTTAACAAACCCCAAAACTTATCATGTTTTCTAGTAATCATATCATACATTAATCTCTATCCCTTCCACACTCTAAACATTATAAATAGACCCTTCATCCTCCTCAATTACTCACACCAAAAATCAGAAATTGCTCCTCTTATTCACCCACTAATACACGCCCTTTTCTTTTCCCCTTCCTTCACTTCTTGCTCCTTCTTTCCTCCTTGCTGCCATCGAATAACCACCTCTGCCGCCACCTGCAAACACCATTGTCACCGCCTTTTTCTGCCACCAATTGCCACCTAACTACTGTCGTGGTTGGTTTGTTGCCGTAACCTGCTACCAGAAGGTGCAGTAGTACTTCTTTCTTTCACCCTCTTTTCTTTGCCACAAGCTTGCAAAATATAATGATTACCATGATTATTATTACTTATACTATTATATTAATGTCATTCTCTTAAGGAAGGTTCATGTATTATTTTGATACTTTCCAACATAATTTGTGGTTTAAAAATAAACAAGGTTTAATAAAGATTAATATTTAGGCAGTTCATGCCCAAGCAGAATGGTGTTTATGGTTTTGTAATATTTTGTTAACCTTATATTAATTAAGGTTATTTTATTTGTGTAGGAGGATTCCCTTGATCGTGGTCAAGTGTACTAGTCGTACCTTATTATTTCCCGTGACCCAGGTACGTATAGGTGGTTAGGTCCTTGATACAAGTTTTGAATACGTATTTTGGTGAATGTTTATTTTAATAATTGTTAAATATTGCGATAAGTAGCAAATATAATTTTATAAGTTAAAGATTTGATCTTAAAAGTGTTAATTAATTTATTAAAAGTTGTTAATAAAATTGATTGGTTTACAAGTTACGAAATTGAAGGAATTAACTTAAATTTGCAACTCATTACGGGCCTGAGTATTTTTATTGTCTCTCTACCCGGGACTGAAAAGTAAGACCATGAACTTTGTACGGTCTGGTCTTTCCTCGAGTATAGTTTAACTTGCTTGGGGGTGTGCACACTTAGGTGAGGAAAATCGATTTTGGAAATTCGTCTAAAATTGGAAATCTATTGGTTTGGAAAGTTTCTATTAATGGACGTTACTACTTTTGGAAGGTTTAATTTTGGAAAGTCTAAATTTGGAAAGTCTAATCTTGGAAAGTGACTTTTGGCAAGTTTAAATTGGAATAATTATTTCGAAAGCATGTTTGTCTAATAAAAGTATTTACATGCGTTGCACTTATATGTACTTAGCGTTTTTGCTAATCCATTTTCCTTTTTGTTTTTGGTTCGCCCTTTTACCATTATTGGTAAGCAGTCTTGATTTCAGGTGTGGAGTTGTTCGTGCGCATGCAAGAATCAGAATTGAGATCACCTAGTTAGGAGTTAATTTTATTTATGAGTAGACAAGTTTCTTTGGAGTATTTTGAACATTTATTAGGGTTATTTTTATTATTATTAATAAAAGTCAGTTATTTTTCCGTTGCCAATTTGAGTTATTAATTAAGCCTTACATTTTCACGTGGCGGTAATACGCCCAAATCTATCTCTACGGTATTTGTATACGTATAATTATAGTATTTACGTAGAGGGAGATTTGGGGGTGTTATAATATGTTTGAAAGCAAAGATCAAGGTATACATTTAGGTGGCTAGTACTTTATTAAATGCTTTCCATGATTAGATATGTTTATGTGAAAATATGTTTGAATAATGTTTGAATAATTGGAGTATTGATTTGAATATCATGTTTAATTAGATAAAAAGGTATGGCCTTACAAAAGATGATTTATTATTAAAAAATGTTGTTTATATATATGATTTTCAGATTTTAATTGAAGGATATTTATTAAAGAGGAGTTGTTATTGGAATTTTAATATTAAAATCTTTACAAACATGTTAATTACTATTATTAATCCCACTATGCGAATTTGATTAATAAGACTATGAACTTTGCATGATATAGTATTTCTTCAAGAATAGCCTTTCTTTATAAAGATACTAGCTTAGAGGAAAATTGAAATAAAGGAATTGATTTGCAACACATTGAGATCTATATTGAAACCTTTTGGTTTTGAACTATTGATCGATTATTGGAATTATTGGAACAATTGAGTTTTAAAAAGAGTACTATTTTGAGGGATTTAATTGAAAGGTTTATGCGAATCATGGATTTTTATGTTGGATATTTCCAAAGCATGTTTAATTAATAAAATGAGACTAGTTATCTTGCACTTAAATGTGCTTAGATTATTTTGCTAACCAATACTTTCTATTTTGTTTTGGTTTGCCTACCTTATTTACCATATTTGGTAAGCAGTGAATTTACAATATTTTGCAAATGTATTAGTTTTTGCACTTCTTGTTCGCACGTATTTGATCTTAGGTCAAGGTATAATAAATTTTTGGCATTCCATGATACATTTTTCAAACGTGGACCTTCTTTATCCCCCATAAATTTGCGAAGATTGTCTCATTAAAGTGGCAATTGGCAAATCGAGCTGCGAAAAGATCACCAGCCAATGGTTGGAGATATCGTATGATGGAAGGAGATTCATAGCCAACATAGACTCCCAACCTTAGCTCCTTTGTGGGCCCATCTTACTACATTGAGGCGGTGCTATGGGAACATAGACTGCACATCCGAACATTCTTAGATATGTCAGGCTAGGTTCCTTTTCCAACTACTAGTTGCATTGGAGGTAAGTTATGTGTCGTGCTCAGTCAGGCCTATAGCAAGGGAAGAGCAAATGGGATGACAGCCCTGGCCCCTGGTTAAAAAGTCCAGTTTCATTATTATACAAGGCCCCAACATAAATATACTAGTATAAAAAAAAATGCGTATACAATACAACAGTACAATTGAATTTGATTAACCTCCATTTTTGGTCTATCCAACCTCCTTTGTAACACCCTCAAATCTCCCTCTATAAAAATACTAGTATAATACGTATAATTATATCGTAGAGATAGAATTAGGCATATTACCGCCGCTTGATTACACAAGGCTACTCAATAACAAAACTTGCAGCGGAAACTCAACTTTCTTTTATTAATACTTATAAAAATAGTAACATTGTTATGAGTACTCAAAATAAAGACAAGACTAACATTCCTAAACTAGGTGAAGCAAATCCCGGGACTCCCATATACTCTCATTCATGACTCCACTTGAAAATAGTCAACACAAATTACCATTACGGTAAATAGGGCGAACCAAAACAAATAGGAAATACGGATTAGCAAAATATGCTAAGTACGATAAGTGCAAGATAAGAAAATTCAATTTATTTGGAAACATGCTTTTAAAACCAATTCAATTAATAAATTTAGTGAATTCCAAAACTCGTGTTTCAAAACCAATCCTCAATAATTCGATGAAATGATTTATAAAACTAATTCCAATAATTCAATATTTCCATAATCAATTCAACAAAACCAATTCCTCTTTTTAAAACCAATTCCTCACCCAAGTGTGCACACCCCCCAAGCTAGTCTCCTTATATTGCAAGGTTATTCTTGAGGAAAGACTCGGTCATACAAAGTCCAAGGTCTTATCAACCAAATCCGCATAGTGGGATTACTAACAACATGCTTGTAAAACTCTAATAAATGATTCAATAAAATTCCTCTTTGAATAACAATCAACCTTTATAATAGGTTAACTCAAAACCCCTTTTTATTTAATTCAACATGCTTTCAAAATCAACCTTTTAATAAATACTTGAGAATTAAATCTCATATCAATAACTTTTCAAAATCAATAACTCTTCCTTTGAAAAACCTTTTATTTAATTCATCAAACTTTCAAAAACCCTTTTTAAAAACTCTTTAAATCAATCCAACATACTTTTAAAAACCAAATTCCCTTAAACAATAATAAATAATTTCAAACCATTCAAATTATGATATTAAAATCAATCCTTTAAAAATATATTTATTAAAACAAATATTAAAATCAATACCTCCAAACATACTTTATTTCATAAATCATGATTCAAAACAATTAAATTCAATCACCAATAAAATCATATAAAACATGTTATTCAAACCAATCACTTTCGAAGGTATCTAGCCACCTAAACGTACCTTGATTCCGAATATCAATCATCACTTTGCACTTTCAAAGTTCAATCACGAATACACCTTGCAATTAACATAACCATAAGGTTATCACAACATCTTTAGACATAAACCCAAATCTAATGTGCATGGACTATAAAACTATTTTAAAAATAATACTTTAATATAAAATTATAACTTTGAAATAGGTAATTATATTTTAGAAAACTAACTATGAAGAAAATAAAGGAATAGGATTAAAGAGAATTGAATTTGCGTCGGAAAGAATAGGCAGAACTTGCAGAGGTCATAACTCCTTAGATATAACTCCAAATTGGGTAATTTTTTAGCCTAACCTCAAGGATTTTTCGATAAAACAATTTTTTGTGAGATAGCAAAACCCCAAAACTGACCATAAGTTCCCGAAAATTGGCTCCAAAGATATACGGGCAGATTTTCTTTTAGAAAAGAGGAGAAGAAAAGTAGGAAAAAGTTGAGGGAAAAGAAGATTAAAAGAGAAGAAGAGAATTGAGTTTTTGGTTTGAAGAATATGAGAGGTATGAGGGGGTATTTATAGGCTAGCTCATGCAAGAATTATGGTAGGAGAATGTAGGGAGAATTATGGTAAAAAGAATTAAGGAATTACTTAGAGAAGAGAATGAAAGAAATATGGAAAGTTTTGATATTAAGGTGATTAAGAATAATAGAATTAAGGAAAGTGTGTTGTCATGAAAAATAATATGGCAAAAGAGATTACTTGGGGAATAATCAAGGAAGATATAAGGTAGGAAAATAAGATGATCATACATTTAGGAGATGGAGAAATAAAATAAGATAATTTAAAATACAATTTTCCAAAATAAATCACCCAAAATTTGACCATGAGGGCCGAAAATATTGAGCTTCCATAGCTCAAATTTTCGGATCCTATTAGTATATTTTAGAGAGTTATTTTGCTAGATTTAAGGAATTAAAATAATCGTGTAAATAATATTTATAGTATAAAATTATTAATTAAAAAGATACCAATTATTCACTAAATAAATTAACCTATAAAATCAGATTTTCCACACTAGGAAAATTCAAAAATCTTAGTCAATAATTAGGAATTTTTGGACCTTATTAATTAATTAATAAAATATAATTTTTGCTTTAATTATAATATCTGAATATATAAATAATCCGGTTTTTAAAATAAAATATATGGATAATAAATCTTATCCAAAATCCAAAATAATTATTGAGTTTTAAAATGTATTTGGCGCCAAAATTCAAATATCATTTTGGCTCCAAAATTCAAATAGTATAATAAATTACTAAGATTTAGAAAATATTAATTAATTAATTAGAAACTACGTTTCAAAAATACGGGGTATTACATCCTTACTCCCTAATTTTTCGCCCAAAATATTCACTTTCCTAAGTGAATTTGATTAACCCAAAAAAAAAAAAAACCGTAATTAATTCAATTGTATACCCTTCTTTCAATAATTTTATTTTCCAAAATTTATCTTTTTTTAATTTACAGCCGGATTAATTTTTTCTCTTTTGTTATTTAATTGAAGATGAAAAATAATAAACGTTCATTTTAATCTTCAATTTTCAACGGGGATTTATCTAACTTTATATAATCCTCTTTGCATATCCTACTTTACTCATCAAAATCTCTTCTTTCTATTAATTTTTTCTTAATCTGTATAATTACTTTCATTCAAGAATAATCTAATTGATTGGTTTGCTATTTGTCTTAACTGGTTCGTCTAATCTAATTGCTTCGACGAGAGTTATACAACCTCACAGAATTACTAGTTTACTACTTTCATGATTTCATGAAAATGCTATTGTCATTCAAAACTTACAAGGCTAATTCTTAATTTTTTTTTATTAATTTTACACTGTACTTTTGCATTCATTATTCATAATCATAATAAAATATGTTTTTTTTTTGCATACCCAAATTTTTTAATACTGTATGTATAGGCCCCAATCTATGTCTTTGTCCCAGGCCACCGAAATCTCATAAATGGGGTTGTGCTCAGTCTTAGCTGTAGAAAAGCCGCAACATGTATTATTGCATGTCCAAAAGCAGAAGACGGGAGTTTTTATTTCATGAGTAATGGCCTAGATACTAATTGTAATCTCTTTGTGAATGCTTTTATAAGGTCATTTTGTGTGTGAACATGGGCTACTAGGTGCTCCACGTCTATCATAATTGACGTACAATAGTGATTAATTGTTCGAAATGTAAATTATCTGGCATTATCTAGTCTGATCTTCTTGATCAGATAATCCAGGAATTAATCCCTTAAGCGTGTGATATGCGCAAGAAGTGTTGCAAAAGCATGCAACATTCCTAGTGGAGAGGAGACTAATATGTGACCAACGTGTTGAGGCATGCATCAATCAACATGAGAAAATATCTTAATGGTCCACATGTCGGATGTATTGGCCTGCAAATGTCTCCTTGTATTCTTTCGAGGATTGCAAATTTTTCACCTTCAAGTTTACCTTTTAAAGGTTTAATGATCAGTTTGCCAAGTAAACAAGATTTACAGTGAAGTTCATTTTACTGTGGAACCCGTATTTTACTATTTTTCTTTTTTAGTTATGGTTTATATTCAATTTGGTAACCATTTAAATGTAAATATTTGTCACTCAATTGATTACGTCGAGTTATCCTGGAATATAAAGCTTAATTGTTACCTTTAAACCTTTTAGTAACATTACACAAGCTTTTCGTGAGCCCTCATTGACGGTGCTTGCAATTGTGTTAAGATTGGCCTTTATAGGCTTCATATGAGTAAAGTATGACTTCTTGTTCAAAACGTTGTGTGTAGTTCCACTATTAACCAGGCAATTTTCAACATTTATGTTGTTATTTTCCATTGTCTTCAAATGAATAAAAAGATTAGTAAGTATAACTGTTGAGGCAAATACCGTTCTCTGCCAACAAGTTAAATACTTTATCTTATTCTAGAGTATTAGGTGGCTGCCCCTCGAGTTAACGGTTTCAAAGATTGATAACCTTGCTAACGTAACAACAAAAACAATAAGGAAGCTTTCCGAAAGAAAGTAAAACAAGTTAGATTGCTTATTGAAATGAGTAGATAAACATATGACAAATGATACAAATGCATTCCATTAATTAAAGGATAGAGTCAGGTCTACAATTGCATAAGTTGAAGGAGAGGTTACCTCCATGATCATACAATTGGAAAAGACGAACGATCTTCAATACATGCTAAGGGATAAACTAAACTATCACTTGGCTACTAAGCTAAGGGAAACTACGAAAGCTAATAATTTAAGAAGAAAACTTAATAGAAATAAATGCTTGTTGTTGATTGATTTGATGATGTCCTTCCTTTGATCCTTGTGCTTCTATTTATAGGCAAATTGGAGCGCTTATGGCTGACTCTCATAACTGTTGTGCAGTTATGTTTCTTGGGGCCAACTCTCTTCAAAAATTAAAATACCCATTTTCCTTCAAATCGACTTTTGTTCATTGGGCCTCTAAATGATATCAGCCCAATTCTTCTTATCTCCTTGTTAGTTTAGCTCGAAGGCCTTTTGCTGACTCTAAGACCCAATTTATTTGGTCAAAGTCAAGAAAGTTAATAAAAAGTAAAAAAATCTGATTTTGTGGTGTAACAATAACATTTACAAAACATATTTGTGAAATAAAATACACATGATACTAGGAAAAAAAGACTACATGCTTAGGAAAATCATAGGATTGTGAGTAAAAGGAAAAAGATAGATGCAACAAACAAACAATTGAACAATATAACAAAGTCGATGAAGCAAACACCACAAGACAAGCACCCCATCGATGTAGTCTAGACATTATATATGTCGTCAACAAGGTAATCAGCTATCTCGAGATTTTCGGGTTAGAGGAACTTTGTATGATAAAATTAGTTTCCACATGTTTTCCTTGGCCCCCTTTTGAGACCACATACAAGTTCATAAGCTGTTTCGTTGTGTAGAAATCCTTGCCCAATGGCCTTGTATTCCGCATTTAAAACACTACTCTTGTGGGCTTTCTCGGTGTTGGAAACTTCCCCTTTTCCTTCCGCCTTTACCTCTATCTCTCTGGGAGGGAGAATTGGAATTATCTTGGGGCTAGTTTGGCATCCTCTCTGTTGGGTTTTATTCTAATCTAATTACGAGTGCGAAAAAAACCTTATGCCTGGATCCATGTATAATTCAAAAGATTAATCAAAGCAAAAAAATCTACTCTAAATATTATACATTTGAGCGTGTTTGTTAGTATGAACGGACCCATGAACCATAAGTGCAATCCCTATATTGAAATTCCACCAACATGATCAAACTCGCCGTGAGTGTATTGGCTTAGAATTAAATACGTAACAAAATCCCTCAAGGTAGAGTGTTTAGATCTAGGCTCTCACTTTAAGGAGGCAAGATTAATTATGCAATTAATTGTATGATCATCTAATGAGTCATTGGGAATATGTAATAAATAAACAACTCCTTAAAATAATCTTATTAAGAATAGGATAATACTTTTAGGAAATAATTATCCCACAAGCATTAGGATAGTCGGTCAATCCACACGCACTAAACGTGTGGCCTAGTCCTTGAGCGTCAAGGACTCTTGGCCAACACCTTGTGCGCCAAGGCAAGGCCCACGCCAGTCTTGCGCTCCAAGCAAGGCCAGGCCCGTGCACCAGCACACATGCACGCATGCAAGTGCTGTTGCTGCTTGACCAGGCCTTGGCTGGGCGCGCTTATTGATGTATTCATTTTATATATTATTTTATCCCCGTCTCGTGATCATAGTTAGGAGTATTTTTGGCTCTTTAGAGCCAATTTTATTACTAATACGCGTTTTCTAGTGTTTTCGTAGTTGTGGCATTATTTTACAGGAAATTGCAGATTTAGTGCATTTCCCGGCATTTAGTGGAGCCACCGCGAGCATTGGAGTTGAAACGTATTTATATGATTGTGTTTCGAAGCCCAAGACCGTAATTGATGATTCAATCCGGTGATTAAGGGCTCAATGAGGAGATTTGGAGCTTGGGCAATTCGATCCAAGAAGGATGACGAATTGGGCTAAGGTAACAAGGCCCAAAGGACGAAGAAGAGTAAGCCCAAGCATCCGCCCGACCGGGCAGTGCCCTCGCCCTGAGGCGCGCCCGGCCGGGCGAGAGGAGAAGGTCCGGGCACGCTTCGCCCGGATATGCGCCCGACCGGGCGCGAGGAAGCTTCAGGACACACAAAAGGCGCGCCCGACCGGGTGGCCCTTTGCCCGACCGGGTGCGTGTTTCTGAAGGGAATTTTTATTTATTCTTTTTTGTAATTTTTATCTTTGGATTATTTTAGCTGGAGTATAAATACGTTTTTTAGTGAATGATTAAGCACGCTTTTTACGTTTTCAGTAGTATTAGCTAGTATTATTTTCTCCAAGATTAGATTTTCAGCTTTTTATTGTTCTTGAGTACTTTCTCTCTCTAAACCTTTTGATCAATAAATTCCATATTTTCCATTAATTCTTGGTACGATTTCTTACTTACTTTATTTTTCGCAATTTAATTAATTTGTTATTTTCATGCATTCTTTGATTATCATGTCTAGTTTAGATTTATTTATGTCAGAGTAGATTTCTATTCTAGGGTTGTGGGGATCCATGAATAATACGAAGGGGTAATTTATTATTGTTTATTATTGATGATTGATTAATTTCCTATTGATTGATTTAATTCTATGCAATTAGATTAGGCCTGGTTTAATTGTATGAGTTTTGCAATATTGATTCGAGATTCGACAGATGAGAATTGATGTTTAGGCTTAGTTTCAATAGGCATGTTAATCTATTAATGGTTAGGTCGAGATTCGAGAGATGAGATTTAATACCAGTAGATTAATTATGTGATTATAATACGTAGCGACAACCCTTTATAATTTGGTTAATTTATGCATTGATAATTGATCGTATGTTTTACCCTGGAGTATTATTTATTGGTGAACCTATACCCTAGAGCTTTTTATTATTGATTATTCCTTCGATTAATTTGCTTGGTTTTATTATTAGTTCAATTCGTACAAATACAAATTGGTTACCTGTAGATTATAATTGTTGATTAGGAATAGAAGAACATTGTTTCCCTGTGGATTCGACCCTACATCCCTATCTACTTTAGTTAGAGGACTTAGGTAATTAATTTTGATTAGGTGATACGACTAGATCCTGTCACTTATGCAGCTGAGCTTGAGCCTAGCCCGTGTGTGCCTAAGCTAGCCTTGGCTTAGCCATCTAAGCCTTGCAGCTGTGGCTTGGCCTTTGTGTGCCCATCTCTGGCTCGTCAACTCGCTCACAAACAAGCCTTGGGCCTTCGTTCGTTTAATGCTTGATTGACTTCGCCTTTGTGATCCAATTGACGATTTATGCTTGGACTTGGCGCGTCTAAGCTCAACTTCCAACGCTTTGTTTTTAAGAGGTATGTATACTAAAGATTGGTCTCTATTATTGTCTTATAGTATTGTATAAGTATAGCGATAGCTAGGGGTGGGACTTCGGTTTGATGGTTCGGTTTGACCTTGGTTTGAGTCGGTTTCGGTTTGGAGCGGTTCGAATTGAAACGGTTTAGTTTAGCTGGCAGGTCGGTTTGGGCTAGTCACGGCTCGGTTTGGTTTCGATTTATTTCTTTACGGTTTAAATTCGGTTTGGGTCATAAGCGGGTCGGTTTATAAACGATTCGGATCATGCCGGTTCGGTTTGATACGGGTCGGTTTAGGGGGCGGGTTTACCCTGGTCAATGTCAGTTCGGTTTACAAACGGTTTGGATCAAGCCGGTTTGGTTTGAAATGGGTCAGTTTAGGGGCGGGTTTACCCGGGTTAATGTCGGTTCGGTTTATAAACGGTGCGAATTATGCCGGTTCAGTTTGAAATGGGTCGGTTTAGGGGAGGGTTTACCCAGCTCAATTGGTTCGGTTTATGAACGATTTGGATCATGCCGGTTCGGTTTATAAGCGGTTTGGGTCATGAATTCATGATTGTTTTAAAGATCGTGTCATGACCATGATTTAATGAGTTGATACTTAGAATACGATAAATCGATAATTAAGAAAGTACAAGTATTCAATTAGATCGATCAACAAGTGTTTTAAACTTTTAAGTTTTAATAATCAGATATGTTTATCGATTATACGTACATGGCAATGATTCAATGAGGCAATGATAGTGTGATACCAATCGTACATTCGTACCATATGATATACATAATACATATACATTAACAATATCGTATTAAATCAATTTCGATTTCCAAACATTTGCATTTCTTATAATTTATAAGTTACACGAGATTAAAAGGATTAGTTATTTAGTTTGTTACTTTATTTAGATTACTAACTCAAACAACTTGATAAGTTAAATGGACGAAATCACTAAAGTGTTGATGAAATCATTATGCAATACTAATGTACAAATAGTCAAATATTCAACGGTTAGATTGAATGCCCATGAAAAACAACGGTTAGATTTCATTACTTTATTAGTTGTTACTTATTAGTTATTAGTCTTATTACTTATTAAGTTATTAGTTTATTACATATAAAGTCACACACTCACAGATATATTCATATATAAGTTAATTAGTTATATACATATAGAGATGTCAAATATTGATGTACATTAACTATGTCGTATTGAATCAATTTCAATTTTGAAACATTTGCGTTTCTTACAATTTATAAGTAATAAACTAATAATAATAATAATAATAGCGGATTTTCAGGCCGGTTTCCCGTTCCCTTAAGACGGATTTTCCAGCGTTGTTTCGCGGTAAGGTGGCAGCGCAATTTTCAGTCGGATTCTCGTACGATTGCAGGCGGTTTCTTGTGCAGTTCTCAGGCGGGTTTTCAGGAGGTTTCAGGCCAGAGTTAGGGTTCTTTGGCAGTTTCTAGTGCAGTTCTCAGGCAACTTCTGGTGCAGTTCTTAGGCAGTTTCTGGTGCAGTTCTCAGGCGGTTTCTTCTTCCACGTCGGCGTCTTGCTTTGTAATAGTTCACGTGATTTTAGTCGGTGGGTTTATTCAAGATTTTTGGCCGTTATAATTTGCGGTTTCGTGTGTACTTTGTTGTTTTCGTGGATTTCTGGTGCAGTTTTCGTGGTTTTGTGACTTGTGGTTTTTGGTTCGTGGTGAATTTGGTGTGCAGTTCTGGTGTTTATTGGGTGCAGTTTTTGGTGCATTTTTTGGCGTGGTTGTAGTGTACAGTTCGGGTGCTGTTTCAGTGCAGTTTATGGTGTGCTGTTTTGTGTTCTTCTCTTGACTAGTTGAGGTGGCTGTTATGCCTCCTACGGTTCGATTCCATTGTCCGTTTGTTGGTCTTAATGGGTGTCAGGATGGTGGGGGTAATGGGCTCACTAAAACTTCTTTGATCACTCATCTTCGTGACCGTCATTGTTATGCGGATGCGCGAGATATGACTCGAAGCTCTCTTGCTTCTGATTTGGCTGTTTTCTTAGAGGCGGAGTCCACTTTTCGGCGTATGGGCATTTGGCTATGTGGGGAGTGTTTCAAGACACATACTTTTCGTTCGAAGTGTCGACATGGTCGTGGTTTGGATGATATTGTGGACCCACCTGATTCGGGGGATGGTGTTGTTCGGTTTGTTCTCTATGGTTTTCCTAAACCGCAGGGTCTTTCTTCAAAGGTATCTGATCTTGTTCCTAGTGTGCCTCGCCAGCCTTTTTTGGCGTTCGATGTTGTTCTCCTAGATAGTTTGCTATCTAAGCGGTTCCGTTCGGTGAAATCTATTCCTCCTAAGTGTCGTTTGGGTTTTTCTCGGGTTCTCAAAGGAGCGCTTGATAAGGTGATTTGCAAGCCTGATGACGTCTCTTGTTGGGTTGAGCTGCTTGTGTTGCCTCTTTGTGTTCTTAAAACCTTTACCCCGAGGAGTAGTCGTGAGTGTTCTTCGGGTGTTAGGCGGCAGCGGCAGGAAGAGAGTATCACCACTGCTATTCGTTCTTGGGGCGAGCCTGGTGGTTCTGTGCATCTTGTGCGGGATACGTTGGCAGATGTGTCTCCTCCTTTGTTGGAAGCTGATGATGACCATGATTTGTCTGAGCGTAATATTAAGCAATTTAAGAGAAAGATTTGTGACGGACATTACACTGATGCGGTTAGGGTTCTTTCGTCTTCTGGTCTTGCCCCTTACAATGATGCTACTCTTGCTGATTTACAAGCTAAGCATCCTTCCTTTCCGGCTCCTATCTTACCAGATATCCCCGTTGATCAGCCCCTTATTGCTTCATGTGTTGTTGTTTTGGATCAGATTAGGGGTTTTCCGCGTGGTACGTCATGCGGTAGAGACGGCTTGCGTGCTCAGCACCTTCTGGATTGCTTGAGTGGTGCTGCAGTTTCTATTTCAGATGAGTTGGTGGGCTCTATTACGCAGGTGGTTAATCTCTTTCTCGCAAGGAAATGTCTTGCTGAGTTGGGGGAGTTTATTGCTAGTGCTCCTCTCACGCCACTTGTTAAGCTCGGTGGTGGTATTCGGCCTATTGTTGTGGGTACTGTTTGGCGGCGCCTGGTTTCAAAGGTTGGGGCGGCTTTAATTGGTCCACGTCTGGGAAACTATTTAGGAGGCCTTCAGTTTGGTGTTGGGGTGCCGGCGGGTGGTGAGGCTATTCTTCATGCTGTTAATCGTTTGGTTGAGGCGCGTGGTGGTGATGTTGGCCTTTCTATGTTGCTGGTGGATTTTAAGAATGCCTTTAAATTGGTTGATCGTACGGCTTTACTGCGTGAGGTCCGTCTCCGTTGCCCAGCTCTCTCGCGTTGGGTAGAATTCTGTTACTCTTCTCCAGCCAGGCTGTTTTATGGGGAACATACCTTAAGGTCATGTTAAGGTGTGCAGCAGGGTGATCCTCTTGGCCCTTTGCTTTTTGCTTTGGTGCTCCATCCGTTGGTTTGTCGAATCAGGGAGTCTTTCGACTTATGTTTGCAGGCTTGCTATTTGGATGATGGCACTATTATTGGTGACACCTTGGTAGTAGGGAAGGTTATGGAGTTGATTTTGGTGGAGGGACCTCGTCTTGGCCTCCATGTTAACGTTGAGAAAACGGAGGTTTTCTGGCCCACGGAGGACCCACGTAGCCGTCTGGCCGGTGTCTTTCCTCTAGATATTGCTTGTGTTGGGTTTTGTTTTTTTAGTTCGAAATTCGACAATGTACAAGAAACGAATTGAACATGTGAGAGATTCATAAATTAGTACCAGTATATACGAGTTTATGTTGAATGCCTTCAATTATTATTATTATTTTATTATTTTTTCTTCTGAATTCTTTCCCTTTCTTATTATTGGAAGTATTATTATTGTCCTATATGGGTAAAAAAAAATGTTGTGTGTTTCAAAATTTACGGCCTTGTTTAACAATAACCGTCGTAAATTACCTAATGTAATTGACATTTTCTTTGCCTTCCATATAATTGTTGGATTATTAGTTGATTTAATCGCCGATTGTGCTAGTAGTTGAGACCTGCAAGTAATTTCGTATCATGACTTTAGGTTGTCATGTTTTCCACCAAGATGATTATCTTTATCGAACATAATTAATTGTCTAAAATTATACATTATTATCGAATTTGTCATGTACAATACTATGTAATTTGATCTAGCGACTAAGATCAAATTCATATCTATTTTTATTATCTACTTATTCAAGCAAGCAAGCTACAATTTACTTTCTATAGTCATGTACAGTACTATGTATTTGTGCAGCGGTGCTGCCTCACTGTGGCCGTTGTTATATATGTACTTGCTGTTGTTGTCTCACTATGGTTGTTTTATTTTATCTTGAAAAATTATTGCCCTTGTCATTTATTTTGAGACTTGCCGGTAGTATTTTTCAAGATTTAAGTTAAAATCGTTGCCCTTGTCATTTATGTTGAGACTTCAATGTATTTTGGTACTTGCTGGCAGCAAATTTCAAGTTTTAAGTTAAAACAACCATTGCTCAGTGATGATACAATAAACGTAAATCTGAGAGCAATTTTAAAAAACAAAAATTAGTTCTGAAGTTAGCAGTTTTGTGAGCTGCTTATCTACTTTTGGTTGTTGTTCCTGCTGAGTCCCTTCTGCTTATATTGTTGCTTGCTTATGATGAGTTGCTGATCTGTTGTTGCCTGAGCTGGTTCCTGCTTGTTGCTGCTATTTCTTCTGCTCTTGGGTGATGTGCTGCTGCTTCAAGATTGTTGTTGCCTTTTGTTTTTAGGAATGTTTTTTTAGGTTAAATTTTGTTATTAGGATAATTTATTAATTTATGATCATATGTAAAATGTAAATCTTTAACTTATTTATTTTTAATATAAAATGTAGATGAAATGTATTTTTTTGGAATAATTAAAGTTATTTACTTTAAATTTATATTTATTGTTACCTTTGTTAAATTAAAGTATGTATATAATAATACTAGTATGTTACATTTGATATTAATTAAAATAAATAAGTAATCTAAAACGACATTATTCACATTAATAATGCCGTTGGACTAGGTGATATAAACCGTTGTATAAACCTAAGTCGTTTGATTAGATCTACATATTAACGTTAATTGTATTTATTTTAAATTTATATTTATTGTTACCTTTGTTAAATTAAAGTATATATATAATAATACTAGTATGTTACATTTGATATTAATTAAAATAAATAAGTAATCTAAAACGACATTAATAATGCCGTTGGACTAGGTGATATAAACCGTTGTATAAACCTAAGCCGTTTGATTAGATTTACATTTATTAACATTGATTGTATTTAGGTTGTAAATAGTTCAATTTGAATTAAGCAGTTTGTAATCGGATCAGTTTAAACTTTAAAGTTTTAAACAGGTTGCGATTCGAAAACAGTTCGATTTTAACGGTTTAAAGGGTTATGGCAGCTCGGTTTAGACGGTTAGCGGATTATAACAGTTCGGTTTAAACGGTTTTTCCTGCGGTTTAAACGGTTTTGGTTCATAAACGGGTCGGTTTAAACGGTTAGCGGGTTACAAATGGTTCGGTTTAAACGGTTTTTTCTACGGTTTAAACGGTTTTGGTTTATAAACGGTGCGGGTCATTAACGGGTTTATAAACCATTCGGTTCGGTTTTGAGCAGTTTGGTTTGTTATCGGTTTACGGTCCGTAACGGGTTGACATTAAGCGGTTCGATTCGGTTTCGGTTTGATATTGTACGGTTCAGTTCGGTTTTCGGTTTAAATTTACCGGTTTATAAACGGATCGGTCCTGATAGTTCAATTCGGTAACGGGCGGTTTCGCGGTTCGGTTTGAAAAGTCCCACCCCTAGCGATAGCATATTCCGTAGTTGATTGTAGGACATTAACAACGTATATTTGGTTCATATTTGTAATCATCCTATCTAATATCAATCATGTCATCTACAAGTTATGAGAACTTTGAGGTTAAATCGATTGCTAATCAATAAATATAAATCGGTTAGAGTTACTATTGGTTATGGATCACAACCTACTTTGGTTAATCATTTTACAAGTTACCAATTCAATTTTATGATTCTCATTAGATTTTAACAGCAGTTATAAACTAACCAACATATATTGTACAATAAAAAAATTATCGTCTAAATAAATAAAATAAAAATTGCATACATTATGAAGGGAGTTGGTTTACTTCTGTTTAAAATAGATAATTTTTCTATTCGAACCGAGTTCAGCTTAAATTCAGGTCATACGCAGCTTGATCAGGAGTCAACACCATCTCAAAGTATTACCAAATCAAACCAGAATCAACTCATGTCGACTACTTTAGGTTGAATTCTATGACATGTAAACCTCTAAACGAGATTTAAAACGACATTATTGTTATTAGCTTATGAAGCTAAAATAAACGAGATTACAAAACGACTTTATTGTTATTACATTATGAAACTAAAATAAACTAGATTAAAACGAACATTATTGTTATTATCTTATGAAGCTAAAATAAACGAGATAAAAAAAAACATTATTGTGTTATTACCTAATGAAGCTAATATAAACTTGCTTAAAAACAACATTATTGTTATTATCTTATAAAGCTTAAATAAACGAGATTATAAACAACATAATTATAATTACCTTACGAAAACGACATTATTATTGCTAATAAAAAGGACATTATTTTTATTACCTTATGAACCTAAAATAAACGAGAAAGAACGTGGTTTAATTTTAATTTTAATTTTAATTTTAATTTTAGAATTGAATTGTACATTATTCCCCCTTCAAATAAAAAGTCTGCTCTTCTTAGAGTCCTTGACAAACAAAAACTGCTCAAATTATTTCAATTTAAACCCCCAAAAACAAGCAGAGTGAGAAGGGGGAAGAAGAGGGGAGAGAGAAGCCCTAGAAAACCCTAATTCAATTCTCTCTCCATCATTCTCAACCTCTCGTTTTCAATTGATTTGTGCATTTTCTTCTCATAAACCCTAATTTTACTGTTCTTCGTCTTAATTTCTTCACCCTCAACTTTAATTCCATCAAATTGACGTTGCAATTTGCTTGGACTCCATAAATTATTTGAAATTACAGTCGCTAATTCACAAAATACTTCAAATTTAGGTTTCAGAAAAAGCTTAAAAATAGATTTAATGGAAGGATTGCCGCAGAACACACCGAGAACGGTGGAGGAAGTTTTCAACGATTTCAAAGGAAGACGCGCTGGTTTGATCAAGGCGCTCACCTCTGGTCTAATTCTCTCTCTTCTACATTTAATTTCTCTATATTTGACATACTTTTATAGTATAATTTCTTTGTTTTGATAATTAATTATAATTGGTTTTTTTTTTTTTTTTTTTTTTTTTTTTTTTTTTTTTGAATTTTTAAATTTTCAGACGTTGACAAATTTTATCAGCAATGCGATCCTGGTAAGCCGGTTTACACACTCTTACGTTTGCGCTTTATAATTTTTTTTTTTTATATTTAAATTGTTATGAGATTGAAATTTTAATTTTTGATGGTATAATTAGGCAGTTAGACTCTCTTCTATACTTGATTACGTGTTTCGGTTCTGAATTGGGCATTTTTGTTAAGTTTTTATTGATTTTTGCTCAAAATTTGCGCTTTAAATATACTCCTTCCGTATTTAAAATTTTTGCTCTATATATACTCCCTCCGTGTTTGAAATTTTCGCTCTAAACATACTCCTTCCGTGTTTAAAATTTACGCTCTAAATATACTTACCTTCCTAAAACTCTGTGAAAATCAAAACGTTTTTTTATTTATACACAGAGGGAGTAGGTTATAATGGAGTAGTTATCTTATAGTGATATTTATGTGTTAGTGGATAATACCATGTCTGCGGTCTTGAGACCAATTAGGATTAAGTAACAAAAGCGGTGTTAATTAATAATAACTGCCGACTTCATTAAAGACTAATATATATCCTGACCTTCCACAGCTTGCGAACTTTGTGTTTCTGTTCTTTTTTTGTTGGCAACTTGGCTTACACAGAGTCTCAAGTGGTTTACTTCTGAAATCGGTGTCTCGAGTCTTGTCATGTATCTGTTTATTGTGCATAATAATTGAGGTTATCCACTTATCATTGGTTCATTGGTATCTAGGTTTCTTGAGACCATTGGTTTTTTTGTCCACTTTCATTCTTGCTTAATTTTTATCTACAGTGATGGATGTCTTAATTTCTGGATAATTCTTGAAAAAAACTTGCATTGAACGTGATTTTTGCATTGAAATGAAAGAGGTGTAGCGAGTGTTTGTTGGTGAAGGAGAGTGGCAGAGAGGAATCAATGCTCAAAGTAGTAGGATGATCCTATGTGATATGAATTTGTTGCTGCTTGCCAGGCTTTATTTTGGCAGCCTCCAATAGCTTAGTTGATTGGCAAGTGTTATTGAACATTACATGCAACTTCAATTGGTCAATTTATGAAGAGTCAAGGAGTTTATCATGCTGAATAGTAGCTGCTAATATTTTTTTCAGCACTGGTCTAGTTAATATCCATATTCATAAATTTAGTCTACATAAAAAAAAAACAAAAAAAAATGTATATTTAACCACATAGTTGGCTAAGGTTTGCTTTGAACTAGACCTGCCAAATGGGTTGGTCGAGTTAGGTTAGAATAAAGTATTTGGGTTTGTCTTGAACACTTATCAAGGCAATAAAAAGAGTACGATATTGGTATGACTCAAGGGGTTAAGGGATTTGAATGTGCTAATCCTTTAATCATATATTTGGTCATACTACTTTTGTTCTCTAAAGTTCGATTCATTTATTGTAGATTCTTGCCTCTAGGAATACATGAAAAAAGTGATTGGGTGTAAGAAAATAATTGAATAAAGTAGGAGAGACGGGGTAAAAAAGTGGGTGGGTGTAACTGTATAAGAAAAATATGGAATAAATAAGATATAAAGTGTAAAAAATGTGTAATTATTGAGTGGTAGGAAGGGTACACCAGTAAATATTCCAAAGAAGAATGAAGTAGATGTGAGTTGAAATTTTTTGAAAGGACTCAAAATTGTAAAGCAATTTGAACTTTCTAGAACAAGGGAGTATAAAGTGTACACACTGTAAGCCAGATATACCAAATTTCAATGATTATGTTGACATTTATGACCAAATTAAATATACCATCTACATTCAACACAAACCACTATTAAAACCGACTATCCATTTAGCTAATTGTAACTTTATTATTATATGCTTCCTCTTTTGGTGTTTAAATATTGCAACAATAAGGATTCAAACACATCTGAATGCACAAATTTAATCATAAATATCTATAAATATCCACAAGTAAATATTATAAGAATTAGATATTATGAAACTATAAATTGAGACGATTCGAAAGGATCCCACATAATCACAATAAATTAGCAAATGATACCGGTAAATGTTCAATAACTCAATTGTTGCAATAATTAAAGAACTCAAGATGTATTTATTGTAATGGTTTTCGGGTTAGGTAAAAATAGGTTTTTTGGGTTGGATACAATTGGGTTCGAGTCAAGATATTTAATGCAATATTTTTGGGTTTGTTTTGGGTCTAGTGGATTCAAGGATAGCATGTACAATCCCCAATCCCCCCCCCCCCTAAAAAAATTATGAAATTCGAATTAAAGTAAATGTTTTTAATGTATAATTGTTTATTGTAGTTAATAGTTGGCACTAGTCTTGTGTTGGAATTTGTATTCCTTTTCTTTCCATGATTCATTTTGGAGTTACATTTTCAATTTTTGTTCTTTTCATTCCTTTTTTTTTTCCTTAAGAATAATTCAATTGTTTGGTTTTCATCATTTGTGTTGTACTATTCTTTTCCATGTGAGAAAATGATACTATTTCCCTCTTTGTAATACCCGTGACTGTTAATGCTAATGTGTATTTATTACTCCATATATGTCAAGGTATAAACATTATGTTTACACTAATTATTATTATTGTTATTGTTATTGTATGTGAGGTATCATTATGTTATTTAAAATTTATCCACATAAATTAATTTATCCATAAAAATATTTTTTTTTTTTTATTTTTTTTTTATTTTTTTGGTAAAAGGTTTACATTATTCTTATATTTTGAAAATTTGTGTTTCACAGTTTTCATGGACAATTCTACATCTTCCTTTTTATTTCTTGTATCATAGGTTTGTTATATTACTGCTATCCTTACACCTCATAATCTTATATTATCAGGTTTAGGGTTTGGGATAAGTTGAATTTTTACAGGTCTATGTGGATCACCTTGTTGCTTTTGCAAGTTACTCAATAGCGCAGGATATTATAGCATATCGATCTGTAGACCATACCTTATTCAACCATGATTAGTGTTTTTGGTTGTCTCTTCACAAATTTCTTGTTAGAGGTTCTTGTGTCCGTGAATTTTGTATAGATGACATTTTTGCTTGCAAATATTTTCTTCTACAATAGCTTGTTCACTTGTGAGCATAGAATGCTCGTCTTTTTACATTTTGTGGTAATGAATGGGGCAGTTGAAGTGCCTTATTTTTTGGTGGGTGGAGTGGGAGATATGTATTGTGTTAGTTTGTTAGAGATGGATGATTAAGGTGCGAGCAAAGTATATATTACATTATCTTATAAAATATTGAGAAATTTTATTATGATTGTGTTTGAATCATCAACTTACGGCATATTGTTCTTTTTGAGAATGAAAGATTTACTATGCCCTTAATTTGAAGAAGTTAGTGAATAAATTATTGTGTGTATGTATTGGAAGGGTTTGGGGGGGGGGGGGGGGGGGGGGGGGCGGGGGGAAGGAAATTTGTTGGGTAGTTATATAGTAGTGTTCCACGTAAGAGTCTGCTCACATTTTTTGTTTTTAAAATAATAAAGTAATGATTTGGTTGTAGTGCTGGAACAGTGAAATGTGTGGATCATTTTGGGTATGATTTGCTAATGACATTCAATGCTGTATTCTTTTTCTAATGCTGTAGTAATCCATGGGATAATGACCTCATGCCATTAAAATTGCTATTAAAGTTGCAGAGTTCTTGAATTGAAGGATTTAATGCTAATTCAGAGAAGATATTACTGATAAACTGCTTTAATACAAAATTTTAAAAAGTGAGCTGTTGATTGGGGTTTACTTGGAATCAGACAAGTGGTGTGTGGTCATTAATTAACCCAGTTAAAAATGACCCCTTTTTCCCTAGATATTAGGCCACTTTTCCACATATGGGCTCCCTAGAGGATAGGTCACTTTCTAAAGTAGCTATTATAGGTCGAATTTAATCTTCTGATGTTATCCTTAGCCCTTAGTTGAATCCCAAATGTAAAAAAAAATTATTTATGTGAGGTATCATTAAGTTATTTTAACATTTACTAAAAACGGCTACATGGAAAGATGATATATGGTTTTTAAGGCACTAAGGACAAGTAGTTTACTTGCTTTGTACTTTTAAATTCATGCTTTATTATTATGTTTTTTTATGTTTTTTTTTTACTAATTTATGTATGGCACCCAAGACTTGGGGTTGAATCCTCGTCTACAGTCTCTACATCATTTGTACATTGGGGCTCTCTCTGTACAGTTTATTTGATACAACCTCGTCATGTCACTATGTGCAATCTACTATGTAAATTTCTTTTTTCTTTTGCTGTTTTTGGAGAGGGGCGGAATCAACAAGAAGATATGTTCTCAGTTGATTGTGTCTCTATTGTTATATTCTAGCCATTATAGCTTGTATTTCTTCTGGTTAGGCCACCGGATTTGATCCTACAAGTTTTAAGGCTAAAATGGTTGCAAGAAGCCTTCATGGTAATTTTGACTGCTACACTTTCGATATCCCTCTTATGCTTTTCTGTTGGATATTTATTAATATTTAATATCAAAGAAGCTCATTAAGCTATCACCTTTTATCTTTTATTTTAGGTTGACTGATGAACTTGGGATGCGTTTTACTAATGATATCATTTATTCACCTGTTGTGCTTACCTGAAAGGAATTGTTGTTTTTGACTTGCAGAGAAGGAGAACTTGTGTTTGTATGGACTTCCAAATGAAACATGGGAAGTCAATCTACCTGTGGAAGAGGTACCTCCCGAGCTTCCTGAGCCAGCACTAGGTATTAATTTCGCTAGGGATGGCATGCAGGAAAAGGATTGGTTATCATTGGTTGCTGTTCACAGTGATTCATGGCTACTTGCTGTAGCCTTTTATTTTGGTGCTCGCTTTGGTTTCACCAAGAATGAAAGGTAGTTCTTATATAATTTAATTTACTAGGAATTTTATGGTTTGATGTGAAGGAGATTGATTGGATAAAATCAGGCTTCACTTTTTGTTTTTTTTGCTTGTCTGGGTTGTTTTTTTTATTTTTTTTATTGTCTGTTTATTTTTGAACCCCATGAATCATCTTAGACCATTTGACTTGTGAACTAGAACATAGAATGTTCCTAATTTTCTTATTGGGTTCAATTAGTTGATTTCAGTATCTTACATTCTTACTTAATGGGTCATGATAAGAGATATTATTAGTTTCCACCGAGTCAAGCAAGCTACAAGTGTGAGTGCCTTTGCAACAGAATGGAAGGAGCTGTAATCTTATCTCGGCAACACTTCCAGGTTAATCTCTATGTCATTTCCAATTCTGGCTGGCACCCTAGTCTATAGGATACTGAAAGTGACATTTAAGGATAGGGATGTTAGTGGGGCAGGTTAAGTGGAGATCCCTGTTGCATCCCCTCCATTTAGGTGGGTGAAGGTGAATATTTGGTGGGTGATGGGGATAAAAATTGTACCTGCCATGGGTAGTGGGGCGGGTGTGAGTTTTAGGGTGAAACCGTCCCGTACCTACCCCACTCTGCCTCGTACCCGCCTTTCTAAAGAGTAAAGACTACTAGTTATATGTGTATACCTTATTTCGTATAAATTAAAAATATTCTTAAAATACTAATTTTTTAATACAAGTATAAAATAAGGCCCTATTTTCTTCACCTTACTTTTATTGAATTGTAATTATTGTTGCTGTACTGGAATCATTTTAATTTGAATTAGATTATTGTTGTTCAACTGAAATTGTTTTTACTAGAATTACATTATTTTTTGTTGGACTTAACTTATTTTTGCTGATTTTCTATTATATTTGTTCTTTAAAGTTACTGATTTTTACCGGTTATAAATTTAAATTAATTTAATGGAAATATTTAGGATTGAAATTATTTGTATTGAATTTAAATATTTTAGATATTGTTTGAATAAGATGAAGTGAAAAGGGGTGGATAGTCAAATGGGTAAAATATTTAAATATTTTAGATATTGTTTAAATATTTAGGATTGAAATGTGTAAGGTGGGTATAGGCCAGGGTGGATAGTCAAATGGGTGGTGTGGCAGGGATGGGGATAAATTTTGTACCTGCCGTAGTTTTGAAAAGTGCTCCTTAAGCGTGCCTAGGCACAAGGCACGTTGAGTTGCAATAGTTGGCACCTTAGCGTTGTGAGGCGCAGACCGACAAAAGTTGCGTGTCTATGCGCTTGTTTCTAGGCTGCTTCTTGCGGCTTATGTTTTAAGGCGTTAATGGCTAATGTGTAAGATTTAGAAGAAAAAAATAAAATAGCATCAAACTGGAAATAGGGGGAATTCTTTTTATTAATAACATCTTTGTTTTTTTTAATTTTTATTTTATTTGGTGGGGAGGGTGGGGTCGGGAAAGGGAGTGGGAGTGGAAGGGTTAGTCCAATTCATGGTCTTGTGCATACTGCTATGATGGTCCAGCTTTGATGTGAAGACTGACTGGAAATTTCCAAAGCTCAGATGTTAGCAAGGACTGTTATTTATTTAGCTGAGGTTATATGGTCAGCTGGAAGTGGAAATTGACGGTCAGCTTTGGGCTGCCTAGTAAGGAGAAAGGATTCCTGATATCAGTCTCTGCCTTCAGGTTTACAGCGTTACTTCTGTGGACTGATGCAAATAGGATCTTCTTTGTACTTCCATTATGCCTTAATTGTTATCCCCTCCGTTTCTGAATACTTGCAGTAACTATTCATGCATTTGACCACATTAAATTACTACTCTAGGGTAATATATAAACAAGTGTTATTGTTTAATTCAAAGTATGTTGTTGGATAATTCTCAATGAAAAGTTTTCAAATTTTAATTTTTGTATTTTTTTTTTTCGTGATACGTAATTACATTTATTTAGGGTCAAACTTGTGAACTAATAAGCATGCAATACTGTAGAAAGCATTAAAAAATGGAGGGAGTCCGTATTTTTGTTGTCTGACATGTTTCTTGCTATTTTACAGACAGACAATATTTTTGGGTTTCGTTTGATTTGGCCTAGGATTTGTTCTTCATTTAAAACTCACTAATCAGAACTTATGTCAACTAAATTGAAATCAATCTGAATTTAATATTGTTGTTAATAGACACGCGGTAGCTCTAATATAAACTAACTGAAACTTCACTGCATTTTTTTTTGGAACTTGTCTTTATTAAGTTTATCTTTGTATGGTGAAAAGAATAAATCCATGTTCTTTATCAGGCAGCATTTGTATCTTGATTATTGATGAGACAATATATATATCTCTGGTTGTTAATACATGCAACAAGTTGATGCTAATATAAATTCATCTAAAGTTAACTTGTTGAATGTATTGAGAAACGGAGGAAGTATATATATTTGGGGTTTGTTTTTAGAGTTAATCTGTTGTGGGATTTGGTAACAGGAAGAAGCTATTTCAGATGATAAATGATTTACCAACTGTCTTTGAAATTCTGAACGGCAATGCTAAGCAACCAAAGGATCATTCTGGTCCTCATAACAGCAGCAGCAAAAATAAATCTGGTGGAAAGGTTGCAAATTATTTCTTGTCAATTTAATTGAAAAACTTGCAGGCTATGTTGTATTTTAAAATAACCTACTTCTCTTGCTTTCAATTCTAGCCGGCACGACAGCCCGAGAACCACATTAAGCCTGTGAAAATGCCTACACCACCGAAGGAAGTTGAGAGTGGCGGGGAAGAAGAAGAGGAAGATGATGAACAGGGAGCAACCCTGTGTGGAGCATGTGGTGACAACTATGCTTCTGATGAATTTTGGATTTGCTGTGACGTTTGTGAAAAGTGGTTCCATGGTAAATGTGTAAGAATCACACCTGCTAAAGCTGAGCATATCAAGCAGTACAAGTGCCCTGGCTGCAGTAGCAAGAGAGCTCGAGTTTGAGAACTTCTATTAGGAAGAAGCAACTAGCCAAGCAAATTGGTCAATTCAAGGTTTGGTACAGCTTCATTGTTCGAATCTAAAGTCACAATCTTGTAGACTTATATTTTCCATCGCTGTTAAGAACAGGCAGGTCAGCAGCAACCCATTTGATTGAGTGAAATTAGGTTATGTTTCTGGATGAATTAAGAATTTGTTTGACTTTTTTAATTTTAAGTTTCTTGAATTGTTAGGAATTGTTTTCCATTTATGGATTGCTGGCAAGTTGACTCACAGCAGAAGTTCATGTGCTATGTTTAATGCTCAGGTTTTTAAAGCTGTCTGCTGTCTTCGTCTTCCTCTTTCTCATCATCTATTTTTCTTAAAAGTGTTCGTCGTTGGTAAAGTTTTGTGATCCAAGGATTTGGTCATTTTTAGTATATATGACATTTTTTAGCTGCTTGGTCTTGATATCGCTAATTGAATTTAAGACTGATCTCGATCCTGTGAATTTGATCCAGTCATAAATGTGACTCTAAAAAAGAATTGTTTACAATTATACATTATAACAGGGAAGATTGATTGGAGCCCTAACAAGGCCAGGCTCACCTAAAAAGTGATCGAGTATGCAAAGTGTCAGCAACAGTGTTGACCACTGCTCTTTATTCTGCTTTCGTGTTAGCAATAAGTACTTGTAAATACATTTAATTGTAAGTAGTTAGATGAGCATGGAAATTGATTTTAGCTCACCATTAATTGATTTTGGCACAGCCCTATGTGAGAGAACATAGAAAACTGTTCTCTCACATAAAAAGTGTGCCAAAATCAATTGTGGTGTGTCAAAATCATTTCCCGATGAGCATGCAGAAACCGGGAAACTAAATGTACGACAAAGGCCAAGTTATAGTCAAATAATACAAAGCTCCTACCATACTCCTGTACTCAAAAGGGTAAAAAGATCACATAACTTAAAGATAGAGTGATTCTAGATGGAAAAGGAGTGAGCACATGTTTAGCATTATGCAAGTGAAATTTATAAATGAGATCAATAGTAGTATGTTTGTGCTGAGGCAAAATAAGACCCTGAGAATTGCATTGTACCTGGTAGCCAAGAAAATAATGAAGAATTGAAGATCCCTCTATTCCTATATAGCAAAATGCCAAAATGTGGCAAAAACAAAAATGAGACAATAAACCAAGTAGAGGCTTTTTGGATAAGACTTCTGCACCAAAACAAATCCTTACGAGCTAGACGGTATACCCTGAGTGGTCAATATCTACTAATGGGATAATGTTGAGCTGAGGTGTTACAAGATCTTATTACGTGGTACTTCCTTTGATTTAAAAGCTTTCCATTTGGTTTCTTTTGGTCGCTTTAAGAACTTTCATTTGATCTTTAAATAGAAAGAGAAACTTGATTTATCATCGTTTCATTTATGAAAATATAAGTCAGGCAAAGCTACATTGCATCATTCATGAATCTTAGCACCAAATACTAAACTTGGGGACTAACCTATAAATTAGGGGCTACCCACTTAGGCTTCTAAATCTTTGTTGTTTAGAGGTCCCTTGTATAGTTTTCGCTCTGGGCCTCAAAAATGTCCAAGACAGCACTGCACTTATCCCATCCACTTAGTTTTCAACAAAATGTTAAGAATGTTGATCGATTTGCTTACATAAAAGTGCAAAATAGTTGGGTAATCTCTAAATGGTACCTTTTCGATCACTCAAAAGCCAGCCTTTGAAGTGTTTGACCATTAGTATTTATGCTTATGTTCTATGTGTGATTGTGAGCTCATATTTATTTTAGGATCAACCAACTAGAGTGACTAAGGGTCTGTTCCGATTTATTGAAAACAACTGAACTAAACTGATTGGAAATGAACTGAACTGAACTGAACTGAAATATTTGACTATGGATTAATGCTTATTGTACTCTACACAATTATATTCGTTTACATGATGTAGGGATTCCATTCACGCACCAAGTTGAAGTCATGGAATCAAGAGAAGATCATAATATGTATGATGATAACAGAAAAGCAGCAATAGATAGTGTACGACAACAAATAACTGATCAGATATGACAGTCAATTCATAGGAATCCCAAGGTAATGGAGCAGCTTGATGGACAAGAAGAAGATGAACAACTAACCAATTATGAAAACTAGTAACTGTTCTGTAGTACTCTCATTTTGCCAAAGAGTTCAATTGTAAAAAATTATAACCATTTGAACAATGAAAATTATTATTATTATTGTTGTTGTTTGTTGTTGTTGTAATATATACTAAAAAGTATGAAATTTGGCTTTAATTATCATTAGCAATATCATTAGACATAAAGATGAACTTAAAAAGATCGGCCCAAAGGCATGCCTAAACTAAATTGTCATTAACAATATCATTAACTAAATCATATAAAACAAATAAATTAATAAAAGAACTGAACTGAACTGATTGGAGTTGAACTAAATTGAACTGAACTAAAATTAAGCTGAAAAGAACAGACTCTAAAGCCTGATTAACTCTTTTATGATAAATCAAACTGAAAAGGCTGAATTAATGTCTTTTTAGTTCAAGAACTTACTAGCTTGATTTTCCCTACTCGTGAGAGTCGATCTTGTTGGCGTATACTCACTCTTTAGTAAGTAGTAGGTTACTAGGTTCTAAAATTTAACCAATTAAAAAAAAAAAAAATCTTCTTAATTAGACCATTTTTTATGGACAACACTATAAAATATGGATTCATGATGTGCTAAGAAAACATAGAAAAAAGAACAAACGCCTCGACAAAAAATATAAGTTCATTATGTGTCAATAGAAAAAGACCAAATGTTCCGTAATGCTTAAGATTATGAGCATCATTTGTTTTTTTAATAGTTAACATGTTTTAGTATTAATAATATTCACTTTAATTAGTTACTTTAAATTCTTTTAGTAGTTTAAACTTCAAAATATAAAATAATTATGTGGGGTCTTTTTAGATTCGTAATGACAACATCTATTTGTTAAATATCATGTTTTATAATTTTTGACCTATTGACAAATGAGATTTTTGATATTTGACATCATATACTGACAAATGTACCAAAACAAACAAATGTGTCCACTAAAAAGAAGTGGAACTATGAATCTTTCCATTACAATTCTAGTTTGTTCCAAACACCTTCACCTAGAAACATCTACTTTAGGAACTACTTCATTGTTTCAATTTGATAGTCTCATTTTGACTTTTTATAGTCAAACTTTTTTAAAAAAATTAACCAAAACTAACATTAATATGTATAAAAATATAGTCATGTGATATATTGTTAGATTCATCTGGATGTTTAGATTTACAATATCAATAATTTTACTTTTTTTTTTAAATTTTTTTACTATATATATATATAGGACCAGGTTATAATGAGAACCAATCCTACAACAAGAACTAGGAACTAATCTGGACCGTCAAATCTAAGAGAAGAGGCGCGCGATCTAACGGCCCAAATTAATTCTGACAAATTGAATGAGGCACGAAAATTTCAGGCGCAATTTTCTCTCTCTTCTCTCTCTCTCTCCTCCGCCATTTTCAACTGCTTAAAATCTTCGAAAAACCACCATAACCGCAATTTTCAACTACTTAATTACTCTATATAAGCACAATTCAAGTCCTATAATCTACATTTCTTCAGTTTCGAAACAAAAATCGCGAAATTGGCGAAAATTAGGTATTCTTTCGAAACTTTGAAGTTCATACTCTTTTGTTTAATTTTGTTGCAATTTCTTACTTATTTGTGTGTTTTTTTTCTTGAATTTGTTGAATTTGAAGAAGCAGAAGTTGAATCGGAGTAGTTCGAAGTTCAATTTTGGTGTTTCGAAGTTCGATATCAGGTATTTTCGGAATTTTGTTTGTTTCTGTTCCAATTTCGTTTGATTTACTTTTGATTTGTATTTTTGATTACTTTTTTGTTTTTGAAAGTGTTTTGCAGATTATTTTAGTAATTTCTGGATGAATTTTTTGTAATTTCATTTATTTTACTTTAAGTTAGGTTAGAAATTTGATCGAAATCTTGTTTAAGTAAGTATTTTCGTGTTTGAGTGTCTTTATGTTAGGTTTTAATCTGTATGTAATTATAATCAAGTATTTGTTTGTGTATTTAGCAGTTATTTTAGTGAGTTCTAGATGAATTTGTTGTAATTTCATTTGTTTTACTTTAAATTAGGTTAGAAATTTAATCGAAATATTGTTTAAGTATGTATTTATGTATTTGAATGTCTTTGTGTAAGTCTTTGATCTGCATGCAATTATAATTATGCATTTGTTTGTTTACTTAGGTATAATTTTGGTGTAAAACAAATAGATCTTCTGGAAAATTGATCTTCATAATGTTCTGTTTAAAGTAAATGTTTCAGTTTTAAAAGTAAATACATGATACTTTAATGTTAATGAAATATTTTTATAATAATTTGATATGACTAATGTTTCATTTTATTTTGAATTGCATGCAGATTAAAATGAAGAAAACTTTAAAGAAAACAGTTGTAGCTAGAAATAAATCTCCAAAGAAACTTGTTGCAGCTATGAATAAATCTCTAAAGAAACCTGTTGCAGCTAAGAAATCTCCAAAGAAACATGTTGCAGGTATATTATGTTGAATATTTGTAAAGTAAATACAACATGGATAGTAGTGTTGGATAAGATTTATTAATCTTATTTTTTCACTTTGACAGTAGGTGATAAGGATGAAAAGTTGACAAAAATGAAGAGGCTAAAGCAACTTGAACCTTTAGAAGGTTATATAAAATTAATTATTATCGTATATCATCATTTAGGTTAAAAATAATTGATGTACTTTAAATGCTTTGTTATTTACTTTTAAATGTAATAGATTTACTTTTAAAAATGAATTACTTAATGATGTGTATGGGTGTTTGTGATGCTCTATTCTTAAGCAACTTACACTTTAAAAAGGTTAAGAAAAGTTAAATATTTCTTATATTAAAAATTGGTGTATAGGGATGTTTATTGTGATGATGTTATTTTGGATTCATATATGATATGATGTGTCTTGTACTATAATTTGATTATGCTATTTGATATGATGGTTATAGAAGTTAATAGAATAGGACATAAAGTAAATAAAATACCTAATATGATTCATTGTTTATGAAATTACAGGAACCAAAAAAAGAAAACCAGAACCAGCTGCTGAAGATGATTATAAACGAGAAGATGAACATTCAAATAACGAAGAGAGCGATATAAAACCACCTCTAAAGAATAGACCAAAAAAAGAGAAAAAAGATAAAGAGATACAAGAGATTGTAGTTGTTGATGATGAAGCTGTGGAAGACAATGGTGGTATTATAATAAAAAAGACACACTACAGACCAAATGATGTAATAGATTTGATGAAGGATTTCAGTGAAGATCAGAAAAAGGCAGTGTCAGACATAGGCTTTGGAGGATTATTTGAACTGAAACTGACATATGTTCAAATAAGGATGCTTCCATGGCTTTGTCACCACTTCAATGAACAGAGCTATATGTTTAAAGTAGACACGATGAAGGAGTTCTCTGTGAGCACCTATGATGTGCATGATAAATTTCTCCTTCTACATGCTACTGGAAACAAGTTGACAATGAAGTTAAGAAAACAAAATTTAACTGATCTGAGTATTATAAATGATTGAAAGCAGAAGTTTGATGTTGGTTTAGAAGATGAAATCACTGTCAATATTCTGGAAAAGAAAATTCAGACCTTAAAACAAGGAGGTGATTATTTCAAGAAGTACTTTGTGATGTACATATGCAGCACCTTCCTTGCACCTGTTGCAAATAGGGTTATTGATAACAAGATTATCAAGTATTGTGATAAAGTGAAGGAAATACCAAATTTGGATTGGTGTTCCTATGTTCTTGAAAACCTTTGCAACGCAGTTCAGAGGTTGAAAAACAACAAAAACAAGGAAGCAAGATCTGGAATGAGTGGATGTATCCTTGTCCTTCGGATTGCTTACTTTCACCACATTGCATTCAGAGGACATCCTGAACCAACAGAGCTACCTTTGATCAAGCATTGGATGGATGAAAAAATATAAACCACAATATCAAGGGAAGCAAAAGCGTTGTTTGGCCAGGGAGAATTGCAAAAAGAAAGTTATCCAATTTGTGCTAAAGAAGGAAGGTTTAACGCATATCAACATTTTGCAGCAAGAAGATATGTTACATATGACATTCCAAGCACTTTGTTTTCAGATATTGAAATCCATGAAAAAGCAAGAGATGTAAGTACTTTATGTCACTTTTACTGCTTCTATTTTATACTTGTAAATTTATTCTTAAAAGTTAATAGTATAACTTTAAAAGTAAATAAAATTAAGTAAAAAGTAAATAGATATTAATGAAAAGTGAGTACAAGTATATGTTGGAAATATTTGATTATGTTTACTATAAACTTATTGTTGTCCATCCAGTAAAAAGTAAATGATTTACTTTTAAAAGTAAACAATTTACCTTTAAAAGTAAATGCTAAATGGCATAAAAGGTCCTGGACATATGAAAACTAAACATTAATAAATAAAAAGTAAATGAATGTATATTAATTTGAATAACAGTAAAATGTTTATAACTTGCAGGAACTTGAAGAGGATTTGATGCTAGTGCTTAAAGATACATCTCTATTTTCAATGTTACATGCATATTGCATCAATGCAATCACACAGAGGCTTAGAGATGTTGCTGATAGAAATACAATATTGGCAGAGGAAGTTGAAATAGTTACTCAAACATAGAGACTTTTGGATAACCCACGGGTGCAAAGAGCTTTTGATGAAGTGGTTAGGTTGTATAATGATTTGAAGGATGTTACAAACGTTTTCTACGATACTTATCAAGATCAGGCAGCTAAAACAAAGAAGATCTAAATCAACATCAAATGAATGCTGAGAATATTGATCCAGATACTGAAGTCAATATAGCTGATGATGGTGATGATTTTCATGAAGAACCAAATGAAGACCTTAATAATGTAATAAGCTCGGTCATTGAGAGTATCCTAAAGGATACTATTGTTCAAGAGGATGCTACAAAAGATGATGGTGATAATGTTGAGAAAGATGGTGAACAACCAAGGAAAAAAGCAAGCAAAGATAAGCCAACTGTCACAAAAGAACAAAGTAAAAAGGCACTCAAAGATGCTGAAGAGACTTTAGGTAGTTTTCTTTGAATTAACTTTGGGTAGTTTTTTTTTGAAATTTAATAGTTGTAGATAAAAGTAAATAGAAATTATATAGAAGTAGATAAAAATTGGTTAAAAGTTAATAAATAATTGTTTGATCTATTTTATATAACTTTTCAATTGTTATCTTTGATTTTGAACAATTGTTAACAAAAGAAAGTAAATATTGTATAAAAGCAAATACAAATCAATTAAAAGTAGATAGTGTATGATTTCTTTGAAACTACATCTGCTATTTTATTTCAGGTGATGGTGATAAACAACCTGTTGCAGAAGAAACCTTTGTGCTTAAGAACATTCACCAAGAAATAGCTTCAAAGATAAACATCAATGTAGATTGTGGAGAAAAAAGATGTTGAAGTTAATTTCGTTTCAAAGTCAATGAGAAGCAACAAATCAAGAATGAATGAAATGCCAGAGCTGTATCAAGTAGTGGCTGATTACTGCTTTGTGAAGTACAGTGCATTCAAACAGTAAGTTATGAAATTTTTAATTTTAAAAATATTCTATGTACTTTAGTTAATATTTAATTTTCTTTAAATAATATTTTATTTACTTTTTAAACACTTAAATGTGCACAGTGAAGAGCTTGTGAAATTTGAAGCTCCTCTCATGATAACAAGGGATGACACAATATCCCTAGCTCCAACTGCCCCCCTCAAATGATAAAATTCAATATAATTCAATGTTGGTCATTTCTTATGAATGATTCACGATTGAAAGAAGATCAATCATGCTTTTTCTTTGGCATTGACCACAATGTAAGCGTTAAATTAAATATTTAGCTAAATACATAATTAAATGTATATGACCTAATTAAGTAACATGTTTTATGTCCTCATTAATACACAGAGACCTCTAAAGCTGTCTCTCATCTCACAAGATCCTTCCCAACCAACTCCAAAAACAAATGAAAAAGAAATACCATCTCCTTCAACACACTCGGCAAAATTGAATCAGGCATGGTATGATTGGAAGTGCCTCTGTGATGCAAAGGAGAAAATTATGACAGCTCAGTCGGTATGTTTTTTTAATTCATGTTAATTAAACTACATTGTAGGGCATTATGATTTTGAATTTGTAGACTAATAAGTGATTTTAATGACAGATCTTTGTTCCAATATGTTTGAGTAACCACTATAGTTTGGTAGTGGTTAACTTGTTGAAAGAGACCATTCAATACTTGGATAACAGGGAGTATGATGATAGGCATAAGCCTTTCTACAAAATTCTTGCATCTCTTGTGGTAAGATTTTTTAATTTCTCAAAAGTAAGTTATTATTAATATAAAGTAAATGACATTACTATTAGAGTAAATAAGTTTGTATTAAAAGTATACATTATTATGCCTGTAAAAAGAGTAAGATAAATTATAAAGTAAATGATATTCTGATTAAAGTAATACATATGTTATTTAAAGTAAACTGTATTGTAAATTTGTTTTACTTATATATTGCTTTACAAATGTTATAGGTGGAGGAAATGTCAAACTTCCTGAGCAGAATTAATCATGAAAAAGCCGATGAAATACTAGATTATGAGTTTGATGAAGTTAAGTTCAAGTGGAAAATACCAAAATATACTCTTGATTGTGGTGTTTTTATGATGATGCATATGCTGTGTTTTACTGGAGACCCTTTTGATGCTGACCTTGATTTAGCAAATAGGAGAAAGGTGTATCGTGCAGAAATTTGCGCTTCACTTGCTTTGGCAGAAATAAACACTGAAAGAAAAATTTTGTGGAAAAAGTTTCAAGGTTAAGAGTATTTAGAAAACTTGAGCAGTAGAAAGAGGTGAAATATATGATATATGTTTCTGATTTCTTGAAAACACACAAGGAAGTAATGGAAAACATAAGCTTGAAATGTAAGCAAGTGATTGACTACTTAGTAATCAATGATGATGAAAACTTTCCAAACAAGAGGTATGTGTTATACTTGCAAATAAACTAATACTCCTGTTGCATTATATATTAAATTGTTTGGCATAAATTTAATTTTAACATTACAACGAAGTAGTAGGTTGGTTTGGAGAATCAATTGAAATGATAAGGGAAGATTGTAACACTTTGTTCAATGAATGGAAAGCTTCAACTAATCTAATCACTTCTTGGTCAAACCACCTCAATAATAATGAAAGGCAAAAAGAGAGGTCTGAAAATGACATGGTCAGATTCTTCTTTGGACTTGACTTCATGGTAAGTTTTTTATGTTTACTTTTATAATATAAAACTATGCATTGTATAAATATGTGAAATAAACTTGGGAATTTTTTTGCAGGATGCTTTAACTATGTGTTTGAATGCACATGGGAAAAAGGGAGTAACAAGTCTGCAAAAACTATGGACTGATTGGACAAAATCACAATCATTGGACTTGGATGCAGTTGAATGTGTAAGATATAGAATAAATATTTAAAGTAGAAAGATATATGTTTAAAGTAATAAAAAACAGCTTTAAAGTAAATATGTATAAATATTTTTTATGTGCAGGTATTTATACCTTTGAAGCAGGAAGATCACTATTTTCTTTCTGTCATAAACTTCAGAAATGAAACAATTGATCATTTGGACAACACTGAATACGAGAACACTGATGAATGGGAGCCTGTAAAGAGTTTTATCTCAGAAACGGTAAAGCATAAATAGATTAACAAAATGTCATTAAATTCATTTTTTAATGTATCATATTACATTAATATTCATTCCATTGTAGATCATACAAATGCAGAAGTTGTTTAAAAAAAGAAAGCATCCAAAGGCAGATGATATGTTGTCCTGCAACCTAAGATTAATTGAACTTCCATTCCAAAAACAAAGACAAGAAAATTACTCAGGAAGCTATCTAATGCTGCACATGAAGGTGTATAATGGTGTTTATGGGATGGGATTGGGAACCATAAAAGAGGTAAGTTACCTTACTTATTTATGAAATTCTTAAATTCTTTAAGTTATATGTGTTTTGGGGTTTTTGGAGTCCTCGAGAGAGTTACAATTCCAAAAATGCGCGTCGATCGCCTGTACCTGCAAAACCACGGAAACTCCGCTTGGGTGGAGTTCCGCCTCCGACGATCAAATTAGAACGTATCCGGATGTATAAAAGTGCGGAGTGTGACGGTTCGCCTGAGGAGGTGACGTTTCGTCTCCTTTTTTTTTTTTTTTTGAATTTGAATTTGGAAGGTGACGGTTCGCCTTATGGGGTTCTCTATAAGTAGAGATGCCCCCCCCAGTTTCAACACTTTGCCATTTTTTGATTTCCTGAGAAAGAGAGAGAGCTCTGATACCGGCTGCTAGTTCTAGCCCAACCGTCTTTCTTTTCTTTACTCAACCGGCTACCGCCTGATTTCTCATTACCCAAAACACATTAAAACCGCCTGAGGGCCCCTGGACTGATTCCCTTTGCTTTCAATACACCCAAAACCGGTCAACCGTCTAGGGTATTATCAAGCAACGCTTCAGAGGAATGTTTGGGTTGTTCAACAATATTCAGTAGCTCAATTTCTCTTCAAGTGGGTACATCCGGGCAACCGTCTAGGTATCTAGCAAACAACACAGAGATTTCCGGCTGCTGATCCAGGTAACCAACTTTCCCCTCACTCAAAGCATCTTCAAGGTACCGTCTCTACCTCTTGCAACTTTTTGAGTTATTTTCGATTGTATAGCTTGTAAAGAATAATGGACTCACCCAACACACACACGGCACGGCCTAGGACAGTTTTCAGCCGGTCACCGGATACGATTGAGTCTAGGACTGGGGATGCCGTTTGGGGGTGTTTGGACCACCCTTATTCTTCTGCGAATCCGACCGTCTCTGTTCATGTGTAGGACAGAATGGCTCGGACGAGACGGACGGTTGTAGACCCCGAATACCAATCAGACGGCTCAGCCGAAGCTCCGGCTGACATTGTACATTATGACCATCCGGGTGTACCTAGCACACCTAGTGATGATATCTTGGAAGAGTCCGAGGATATAGGCGTTGAAGAGACCGTCCAACAATCAGACTCTTCAGAGTCTACCATGGAACCGGATTCCCCTCAAGAGGATGAGGAGGCGTATAAATGGCCCTCCATCAATAATCCAACAGAGGCGCACATGACCGCCAGGGATGCGGTCACCCTAAGCGCTACCTTACCAGGATTTTTACAGAAGCGCCCGGTTGGGGTAGGATGGAAAATTGTGGTGCCACCTGTACAGGCAACTGTCGTCTGGGATGACGACCTTGATCATACCGACGATTATTTCGGCTGTTATGAGGCGGCATTCAAAGCCGACCTCTGGTTCTCCCTCCATAATACAATAAAAGCCATTCTAAGAGGCTACGACCTTGACGTTTGGCAGTTAACACCCAATTCTTAGGTGAATATATTAGGATACATTGCCGCCTGCGAGATGCAGGACATAACGCCTAGATAGGAGGAATTTGCACATATGCACTACCTCAGCCGTGCCCTAGGCGGCTGGAATGCGTGGTATACATTAACCACGCATCCGGAATACATGATGACGCTTGACAAGCCATTAAAGTGGAGCAGCTGGAAGAGCAAGTTTTACTTGGTCTCTTCCCCATCGTTGCGTCTAAACCACCGGTTGCGTTACTACAATAAGAACTTGACTCTCCTTGGAAAGAAATGCGCCCTTCCTAGAGTATCGAAAGAGGCTTGGACGCAAATAATGGAGACGAGGATCTTTAAGAAGACCTCCCTGCCTTTGGATGATGGGACTGAAGTCATGGTCCCCAAGAATTGGGTCCCTCATTCGGACTGGCTAAAGGACGAGGCGTTCCTTTCCGCCTGTAGCCTTAGCACAATGTTTAGCAGACGTATGCTGACTGATGACCGACACCTTATGTCGTCTGTGTCATGCTTGAATGGATTTTGACTTTTTGATTTTCTTCTTTGCAGAGAAAGGATTAGAGATGGTGCCTCCAGAAAAGACACCCGCTAAATTGGTTGCTCAGATCCGGAAGGATCAGTTAGAGAAGAAAAGGGCCTAACTGGCGGCCAAGGATGATGGGGTAAGCTCCGGCTGATACTACCGTCATGTATAGTTTGATGTCAATTCTGATATTAACTGGTTGCTTTGTTTCTTTTCAGACGGGGAGCAAGAATGTTCCTCGCTCCTTAACCAAGATGCTAAAAACACCATGCGAGGAGCCCTCCCAACCTCCTTCTAAGTCCAGGAGGACTCTGGCTTCCTTCTCTCTTCCGGAAGGCTGCCTGTGCTTGAAAGGCCCATCTCAGTAGGCAAAAGCCTGAAAGACCTTAGCCTAAACACAGGGCCGACTGAGGTTGAGACGAGGGAGCCTGAAAGTCCCCCAAGCCGGCAGCTTGCTGTAGCGATCGGTTCCAATGCAGCTGGGAGTGGGATGACCCCTCAGCCTGAAAATGATGGTATGGCTTTCACCTTTGATCCCCCCTGGCCGCTTGGGCCTATACGAGTCAAGTCCCAAGCTCAGGGGATTCTTCAGGCAGTAGGCAGAATATAGGTGCCTCCTATGCTCTATACTTAACAAATAAATCCTTTGATGCAGATGCCTCTTCTCGTTGGCCTGACCTCCAACAATATGCCAAGAGTATGCTAAGGACCCTGACCCGGTCCAAAAAGGAGGCGGTGCCAGGTGTGCACCAGGTCAACATTGACCGAATCAACTCGCTGCTTGCTAAGGTAATTGGCCGGTTGGGGTGCTTTCGTACAATTTACTTTTTTGTCGGTTGTAACATAATTAAGAGACTAACCCTTTTCCGGCTGGTTTTGCAGGCGATGTTAAGAGTAGACGGCCTCAAGGTTCCCTTGAGGAAGAAGCAGGAGGAGGTAAGAGATGCCAATAGGCGGGCGAATGACCTTGTTAACGTTACACAATACAACACTTTAATGTATGAAATACAAACTAAAAGCCGGGAGATGAAACAGGAGGAGAAAATCAAGGAGCTCACGACGGCTGCTGAAACGACCAACAAGAAGGCGGCTGATTTTGAGTTGCAAGTTAAAAACCTCCGGGCGGACGTCAAAGCTCGGGGGATGCTGACAAGGAGAACATCCAACTGAGGGCAGACGTCTCCCGGCTAAAGAACGAGCTGGCCCAGACGCAGGCTGATCACAAAGCCAAGCTAGAAGCCGAGAAGGACTGGCTTACTTAGAATGAGCGGGACTGCGAGACTCGCATGAAAATGGCCTGGACCCTCATCCACCCAGACACCGAATGGGAGTTTTTCGAGCTAAGGTACAAGTACACCACCGAGGTGTACGATGCTCAAACCCTTGGGCTGGAGAAGCCGGCTCCCTTCGAGGAATGGGCTGGCATTGTCGAGGAAGAAGAGGAGGAGCAGGCGGAAGAACGAGCGTCGGGTGAGGCTAATGAAGCTTAACACCAGCAAACTCAAGATGCTCCTCCATCCGACCAGGGCCAGACGTCTCAGCCTCGCCAGCAGTAGTGAGTTGATTGTTTTTCCTTCTATCTCTAGCCTGCGAGCCGAGTATTTCATGTATTCTTCTTTTCCCGGACGTAGTTCTGGCTGACAATGACTTTTTATTAATAGAATTTGTCGACTGAGTCGGTTTTTCCCATATTTGCCTTTGATATAATCTGCTTCAAATTTTGCAATTTTTCTAGTATGCTCGTAAAAATCTATTTTTGCAATTTGACCCAGCACATGCGGTATGCCGGATGCGTTGTCTTTACCTGTCCCTAGATGGTTGTTTGCTTGGAATTGCCCAACCCTAAGTAGGAAGCCGTCCAATCAAGCAATTGGACAAGTAGGCAGACGGTCATTAACCATATTAAAAGTAATTATTCTCCAAGTTGGATTAGCAAACGGTGCCGGCTAGGGCCAACCTAGACTATTCGTTTAATCGGCTGCGAGTTACCCTTTGGGTATCTGTCATCGCCATTTTTAGGAAGCAGGCGGCCATTGGCTGGGCGTAGGCATCATAACCAGGTTATGAATTAACTGCTAAGGTTTTGACCTTGATTAATTTGGGTTTATAACCGGCTGTAGTGCCTTTGGGAGAAGACCGATTATATTTGACCAAGATATTAGTTACCGTTTGTGTTACTTTGAAGCAACGAACGGTTGTATCTAGGTTTCAATTGATCATTCAAAATAGTCGTGAGTTATCCTTAACCTAGTCAGTAGGTTAAAGCCGCTTAAGTTATGATTGTATAGAATAATGTACCACCCAAATAGGAGATGCTCTCTTCGACGAATTCACACAAATGGGCGTTGCCGGTTGCCTGCTCAAGTTGGAGCAGACGGTTTGAAGACTATTCGGCCATTGGCCTTATAAATAGCTGCTAAGTTTGAGACTTAGCTTATATCTACTCAATTTGGAGCAGATGTATGCCCGTTTGAGCATTGCACAAACGGGACTTTGTACAAGAAAACATAAATAAAGCATCTTTTCATTAATGTACTCTATTTACAGAGATTTACAAGTCTTTAGAAGTAGTACTTTTTCAAGTTATCCACATTCCAAGTTCTGGCTAGCTGCCCGCCGTCTGGAGTTTCCAGGCGGTAGGTGCCGCCTCTAACCTCTTCCAAAATCCGGTAGGGGCTTTCCCAATTGGGGGTCAGCTTTCCTTGCTCATTGGCCCTACCGGTGGCCTCCATTTTTTGTAACACAAAGTCCCCCACTTTTAAGGGCCGTTTGTGCACTCTTCTGTTGTAGGCTCTCGTCATTCTCAGATGGTAGATCTCATGACACAAGGCGGCATTGCCCCCGCGCTCTGGGAGTGACTCCAATGCTAGACGCTTGGCCTCCAAATTGGCCTCTTCATCATAGAGCATGATTCGAAGTGTTGGCTCGTATGTTCAATTGGCAGAACGGAAGTGATGGCCCATAGGACATAAGGTAACTCATCTGTCCATAGACCGCCAACTTTTTCAATTTTCTTTTTAATGCCGTCTGAGATGAGCTTGTTGAAGGCTTCAACTTGGCCGTTTGCTTGGGGACGGCCGACTGATGCAAAACAATGTGAGATCCCTTGATCCCCCAACCAGCTCTTGAGGGTAGGCGTTTCAAATTGCGAGCCATTGTCAAAGCCATAGACATAGGTACCCTAAGCCGGGTCATGATGTTTCTCCAAATGAAGGAGATGACATCCTTTGTCTTAATGCCCTTGACTGCCTCTGCCTCAACCCATTTGGTTAAGTAATCTACAGCAACCAAGATGTACCTCCGTCCTCCTGTAATAGGTGTATATGGACCAAGGATGTCCATGCCCCAATTTGCAAATGGAATCGGGCTGTAGATAGCCGTCAAATCGGTGGCCGGACGGTGTATGAGTTTGCCAAATTTTTGACACTTATCGCACTTCTTCACCATTTCTATGGCGTCTACCTTAAGAGTGGGCCAAAAGTAGCCCTGCCGCCTGGCCCGTTTTGCTAGAGTTCTGCCGCCTATATGTGATGCATAAAAGCCCGAGTGCAGATCCTCTAGTACTTCTTTCCCCTTTTCAGAGGTCACACATTTCAACAGTGGCCGGAGGTAACCCTTCCTGAAGAGTTCTCCATTATGGACCTCAAAACATGCGGCCCGCTTCTTTAGTGCAACCGCTTTTGAAGGGGCATCTGGCAAAGTGTCGTTTGCCAAATAAGCCCGGATGACATCCATCCAAGTCGAGCTTTGATCAAGAACTCCAATGGGATCATGTTCAATGCTTCTTTTTTCCATGATTTCCCAAAAGACTGACCTAGGCGTATCACAAGAGGCGGATGATGCCAACTTAGATAGCGCATCCGCCTGATTATTTTCTGACCTGGGCACCTGACTTAGATGAAATTCGTTAAGTGTCCCGGCCTCGTCTTTGACCGCCTGCAGATATTTGATCATATAGCCGGATGGGTGGCCTCGTAGTCACCATGGTATTTGCTAACGATCAACTGAGAGTCAGAGCAGGCGTCAACCTTTCTTGCCCCTGCCGCCTTACACATGCAGATACCGGCTAGCATGGCCTTATATTCCGCCTCATTATTTGAGGTTTGGAACTTGAACCGCAGTGCATATTCATATTTGTCCCCTTCCGGAGACTTGCAAATCACGCCTGCACCACAGCCGTTCATAGTAGAGCTCCCGTCTACATATAACTTCCAAACATGATGAACATTTTCCGGCTGAGCCGGCCTTGTCATTTCGACAATGAAGTCGGCAAACGCCTGACCTTTCACTGCCTTTCTTGGTTCTAAAGTTATTTCCAGACTTTGCATTTCAATGGCCCATTTGAGCATTCTGCCGAATGACTCCAAGGTTGTCATTGGCCACTTGAGGGGTTGGTCTGTGTAGACCACCACCGGATGTTCCAAGAAGTATGGTTTCAACTTCTTGATTGCCATGAAAAGAGCAAGGCCAAAATTTTCAACCAAGGGGTATCGCAGCTCAGCATTTCGAAGAACATGGCTAATGAAATAGACCGGGAGCTGAATGTCGTCTCTCTCAGCTAGGAGAACGGCACTGAGGGCATTGTCTGAGACAACCAAGTACATATAGAGAACATCTCCTGCTAGAGGGCTGACCAGCCGTGGCAATGAGTGGAGGTGCTCTTTCAATTTCTAGAATGCCGCCTCAGCATTTTGTTGGGATTCGTAGTGACCCTCACTACACGGAAAGAAACCCGCCAAGACCCGCCTCCATAATAAATGCAATTAACAAGCAAACCATAATTAAAACACAAGAAAGGATAAAAGATTATACCTTTGACGCGTGCTTTGCTCAACTATGAGCTCTTACTTGAATCCCGAAAATACGAGGTCTCCAACGGGATCGTACCCTCGAACCCGACCCGAGCATCCTAAGTCTCGAAGGTTAGTCGAGACCCGGACAAATAAAACTATGAGTTCTACGAATCAAGGTTTACTCAAATCAAGAGTTGCTGGCGCTGGGCGATGCTTGTGTGCTAGCGCTGGGCGATGCTTGTGCTGCTGGTGCGTGCCAGTGCTAGGTGCTGCTAGCTGCTGGCGCTGGCCCTTGCCTCTCCCGCCATCGCACACGCACTTCCCCTTTCGCACTTCCCAGCATGCGTGCTGCTAGCGAGCCACGCATGCTAGGCATCGCCTCGCCAGCCACACGCATAAGCATGCGAAGGTTGGTGCTGTGATGCTGCGATAGCTTGCGATGGCCCCTAGGCATAAGCACACGCACACGCACACGCACACAAGGCCCAGCATGGTGCTGCTGTGCGAGTCTGCTGCTGCGTTGGTGCCTACGCACACACACACGCACAAGGGTGTTGTGCTTGGTGCGTGGCCTGCGATGGTGCAAGGCACACTATGGCCTGCGATGGTGCGAGGCAAGCACGCACACGCACATGCGCTAGTTCCCAGCACTCTGCGATGGGTGTGCTTGGTGCGTATGGCCTGCGATGGTGCCTAGCACCCAGGCACGCATGTTGCGATGCAGTGCCATGCGAAGGCACGCATATGCGCATCCATGCTGCTGCGGTGGTGCCTAGGTTTGCGCCTAGCACGCATGGCGCGCCTAGCACACACATGGTGCGCCTAGGCCTGCGATGAGCTAGCCTAGCCTAGCTACGGCTATGCTCGTACTTGTTGCTTGTGATTTTGCGACGCTCCGTCTCGACGCCCTAGGCTCGATATCCGACGTCTATATTCGTAAAACTCCGTAGACTCATTAAATCCTTCGGATTAATTCGTTGTCTCGGATCGGTTGTTCGATTGGGTTCGACCCAAAGGGTTCAGTTAAGATTAAGCTGTAATATTAATTGTACCTTAATATTACTGATCAGAAGCGGCCTCCACCTAGGCATTCCGATCACTTGACCTTACTGAAGAATTAGCTCTGTAATAATTCTGAACCCTCTATCAAAATAATACACTTGTTGGAAGGACACCATTCCTTTCAATCTCCCACTTGTCTTTCCGGACAAGTGTGCATATAGTGTATAGCCCATTTCCTATGTCGCTTAATGTCTCTTTGTGAACTATAAGGTAAGATTCATCGTCATCCTTATTACGTTTAAAAGTGTTTCTCGATCTTCGAGTTCGACTGTCAATAAGTAGATAATTTCTAAAATCCATCTGAGTACGGCCATGCATTTTCACAGTCTCGCTCATCGAGCGGCCTTGTAAACAACAAAGACATATTCCCTATTGTTAATAGGGGGACATTCCCAGTCTTGCATTGTAAGTTTCTCTTACTAAGAGGACCTAATCTCCCGAGTGTTCCCGTTATGATCCCTAGTTACGGCAGACGTTAGGCAACATCAAAGTGAAAATTTGATAATACACCAGGGTGCACCATGCTCATGGTGCACCTGGTGATGTGGCGTTAATAATTAGTGAAAATAAAAGAAAAAAAATTAGTGAAAAAAAAGAAATAAAAAAAATATGGGAGAAATTATGGGGATAATTACTTGTAAATTGCTTTTAGTTTTTAGTGGAAAAAAAGAAATTGAAAAAAAAATCACGAAATTATAGGGATAATTCCTTTAAACTGCTTTTAGTTTTTAGTGGGAAAAAAGAAATTATTGAAAAAAAAAACTGGGCGAAATTATCAGTTGAAATATCAGTTTTGTATTATGCAATTTTCACGAAAATTATAGGGTTTCAGATTATCAATTCCACTGTAATACAATTCATTGTAGAAGAAGTTAATAATGGTTTATCAATCCGAATTTCGCCATGATTCTAATTCTAGATTTGTTGGTGATGATGATGATGATGATATCAACAATGAAGGTGAATTCGAGGATATCGTAAACGAAAATGAAGGTAAATTATTTAATTGATTATATTTTCATTTGATAATTCGTCTTTTTTATTGTTAAATTTAGGTATTATTGATAATTTAAATTTTATTATTGTCTTATAAATATATTGATAACTTGTATTATTGTTAAATTTATGGTTAAAGATGAAGTTCTTTTATTATTTAATTATGTTCTTTTATTATACTTATTATATATTAGTGTTGAAATCAATGTTGATATTATATGTAAAACGCATGTAAAAATAGTAGTGACATATCCAAAATCGTTATTGATATAGTAAAGGACATTATTGATATATTAAAGAACATAATTTTGTAAAAATAATTAACAAATACATATATTGATCTACTATCTCAGGTTTTACCGAGGCAATTGAATCAGAGTTGTTTGACAGAAAAGTTAAGTCTGATGAAGAGGCTTATGAGTTGTATAATAGTTATGCCTTTAAACACGGTTTTGGTATACGTAAGGGTAAGTTGAATCGTAGAGAAGACAAAGTTACAATTCGACAACGCTTTTTTGTATGTTCTTTTGCTGGCTTTAAACAAGAGAAGAAGCCTGGCGAAGAACCAAAAGTTTACCAAAAGAGGAATTTTCGCACAGGTTGCAAGGCTCATATTCAATTTGATGTTGATAAAAATTCTGGTTTGTTTATAGTGGTCAATCACATTATGGATCATAATCACAGTAGGGTTCCTGTTTCAAAGAGACATTTGATTAGGTCTCATAGGAAGATAAAGGAAGAGTCTAATTTTGTTTTTTTTTCAATGCAAATAACTTAACATGTTCTTTGCTATTAACGCTATGTTATCTTTTGTAAGTAATATGTTCTTTTTTATACAGGTCAGTGAGGAACAAATTGCTATGCTTAGCAGTTTGACTGAGAGTAGTATACCTGTTGCTGATGCAGTGCGTGTTTTAAAACATCAAGCTGGTGGTGAGGCAAATCTTAGTTTTCTTTGTAGGGATGCATATGATGCTTTATCTGCCCATAAAAAAAATGAAATTTGATGGATGTGATGCAAAGAAACTGCTTAGTTACTTTAAGGATAGGAAATGCAATGAATATGACTTTTATTATGATTTTGATGTTGATGAGAAAGGTCATTTGCAGTCTTTCTTCTTTCGAGATAATAGAATGAAGGTAGATTATGATGCATTTGGAGACTTGTTGGTTCACGATACGACATATCGTACAAACAAATATGGCATGATATGTGGTCCTTTCGTTGGCATGAATCATAATAATAATAATGTTATGTTTGGTATTGGATTTTTGATCAATGAAAAATGGGAGTCATTTGTGTGGTTGTTCACCACTTTTCTGAAATCTATGGGAGGGGGGGGGGGAAACAACCAGTGACAATAATGACTGACCAAGCTCAAGCAATGGCCCAAGAAATAAGGATTGTTTTTCCAAATTCCCGACATCGTTTATGTACTTGGCATATTGGGGAGAATGCAAAAAAAATAAAATATAAAAGAACTAAAGGCCAAGGAAGGTTTTAACGATTTGTTTGATATTGTTTTGAAACACACAGATACTATTCAGGAATTTGAGCATTATTGGTCAAGGTAATGTTATACTTATATTTTGCTTTTGTCGTCAATTTATTTATATATGTTATTTTATTTAACAATAATGTTCTTTGTGTAATTTTTAATGTTCTTTTGCAGCATGCTAAATAAGTACAAATGCGCAGATAACAAATGGCTTCAAAATTTGTATAACATCAAAGAGATGTGGTGTCCTGCATATTCCAAAGATTATTTCAGTGGTGGTGTTATGTCATCACAGAGAAGTGAAACCACAAACAAGTCAGTTTCTCGTAGACTTCATGCTACTCATGGTCTTTGTGATTTCTACACTACTTTTATTGAGGTTGTTGATGAGTGGAGGAGCAAAGAAGGTAGTAATGATTATGATAGTTTAACTGGTAACCGACATTTAGTATGGGCAGATATTGGGATTTTAGAGCATGCAAGGAGGGTTTATACAATCAAAATTTATTTACATTTTGAAGATAATTTTGTCAGTGGTGTTCCTTGCACAACTAAGGTCATAGGAATGCAACCTCCTCTTTATGAATATCACGTAGGGCATCCCAAAAAAGACCTGCTTATGCATACAGTTGCGTTTGATGAATCAACTGTCACAGTTGATTGTACTTGTAAGTATTTTGGCGAGGTCGGTCTATTATGCAAGCACTCACTTCGTGTCCTACACTTGAATAATGTCACTTATATACCTAAAAGGTACATTTCTAAGAGATGGACAAAAGGTGCTATGTGCACAAGGGTTGATGATAATGTTGTTGCTGAAAAGGGTGTCACACCTTCTAGTGTATGGAGATTGCATTTTATTCGAACTTTTATTGGACTTGTTGATCGGGCGCAAAATGACTTAGGTGCTCGAACAGTCATTGAGGAAGCAATTGATGAGTGTTCTAATAGGATCAATCTTTTACTGATAAAAGATAAAGATGAACCTCAAGAATCCTTGATAACTGATCAACATAATGCTGCTCCAGATACAGGTGAAGACAACCTTTTAGAGCCACAAAATTTTGAAGAAGAAGTTCCTGGAAAAGAGGATGTTGTGGAAGAAGAACCTACAGTTGATATTGAAGTAAAAAATCCTATCCAAAAGAGGAAAAAGGGACAAAAAAACACTAGATGGAAGAGCACCCAAGAAAAGATTTGCAACAAGCTCAAGGGTCAAAAGATTAAGTCATGGAAAAAAAAAAGTACAAAGGGGGTTTCAAAAATGAGACAAAAGGCTCAGACTTCAATTAAGGTAATATATGTCTTATGTTCTTTATAAGTATTTGACATGTTATTTTTGTGGAGGTTAAATGGTCTTTTAGTTAAGTTTACATTGTTCGTTATTAATAAAAAAAAATTTCCATTTTGCAAGGATTTTTTTGCTGTCCCTGAAGGAAATATTTTGGCACATTCAACAGAGTTTGGAGGTTCTTTGGAGTTTTTTGAGCCTGACGAGTATTTTGGAGTAAATGCTATAAGCTCATCAAATTAAGCATTTAATTATATTTGTTTGCTGCTCAATATTTGTATGTTTATGCTTCAAATTTTTTTTAAACAACATTATATTTCAGTTCAATTTTTGTTGCAAGTCATATTGTTTAGAAATTACTATATTAAATTTCTTTTGATTTTCTTTGTATGAAATTTTTATTCAAGCCATAATAATTCAAACTTACAACTAGTTTTGATAGATTTTCTATTATATAATAAATTAACTACTGCTATGATTTACATTTTAATTACTAAATAAACTAAAAAAACATGACTTATTTAATTAAGGAATTATTTTTAGAAATATGAACGTTTAACTTATATGTTTATTTATTATTTTAATTACAAGGAGAATTCAACACAAATAGTCAAGTCATATCATCATATCTTATTAAAAGTCATTGATTTCGATAGAAATCACCTTATGTCATATTAAAAGTCATCCTATCTCATAAAACAAGACCTTATCGACATTTACTTAATCTATTTATGCAAGTATCTATCAAAGATTTTATACAACATATTACAATGGTACAACAAATGAATCTTAACATAATTTGGGGACAAAATAACACGTACATACACATTATTTTTACAAAGAAAACTTTCATCCTTTTAACCTTGCCAATATTTAATTCATAAAAAAATAATAATGGAAACCCACACTCAATTACCAATCACAATAAATTAAGATAGTCAAATCTAGGTAAGGAGAATACACTCTTAACCTTTAGAAATAGATATTCAACACATATGAATTTACGTACTATGTAACTATATAAGTCAGGTGCATATTGATTATTGACATTTTAATTACTATATAAACTAAAAAAACATTTCTTATTTAATAAAGCATTTCTTTTTTAAAAAAAATGAACGTTTCACTTAACCAAAAGAACATAGCATAAATTAAAAAGAACATTTCATATATTTAAAAGAACGTTAAACTTATAGTTAACTTTACAAAGTATCATTTCTTCAAATTCAAAAGGCAATTTCAGATTAATTTTGGGAACAACCCAATTTCAAGTTCAACAAAAGATAAAATTGACCCCCAAAAAAACCAATGAAATATCCACTAATTCTTGCTTGTTGCATTGAAATACTTTCTAGCCTTGACGCCAACATCTGCCTTGTATTTGTTGAGTTCGTCTACAATAACCTCATATGTGTAACGCATCCAAAGACTCTTCAATGCATCAAACTTTTAAAAAAAAATATCATTAGTGAATGTAATTAGAATAAGATTGATAATACATTAATATACAACTTACATTATCAGCTTTAAGGCCACAATTCCATCTTTGCTTTCCAAAGTACGTCTTATGATAACGGACCTAGAAATGACAATAATAGATATATGCCACCTAATCAAAGAGGGAACAATTATAATCAGGGAGGTAATGATTTTGATTATCAAAACCAGTGGGGAAATAGGGGCCAAAGGGACCAAAATCCCCAAGGACCCTATAATCAACATGGTGGTTTTGGAAATCAAAACCAATACCAACAGGGTAATCAAATGAATCATAATTCCCAAGGGCAATTCAATCAAGGGGGAAACAACATTAATAATAGGGGAAACTGGAATAATAATAAGGGGTACTCTAATCAAAATCCCCAACAATCTAATGTGCGTGGTTACCGAGCTACAAATGATAATTATTATGCTCAAGGACCACCACAGAGATCTAGCTTGGAGGAAATGATGGAGTCCCAGACTAAAATGTTCAACACTTTTATGTCCACCACTGATAAAAAGTTTAATGAAGTGATGACTCACAATAAAATGTTGGAAACCCAAATTTCCCAGTTGGCCGGAGCAATAAAAGATGGAGTTGGTATTTCTAAACTCCCACCCCAGGGGATTGACCCTAAACACACACTAAATGCCGTATCAACTAGAAGTGGAAAGCCTCTGATAGGGAACGAAAAAGTAATAACTAATGAGAGTCAACCTGAGACTCCACCTATCGTTGAAAAAGTAATCAAAGGTGAGGAAGAGAGGACCGGGGAAAAAGATAAAATTAATGAGGTCCCAAAGGAACAGGTGGGAGCACAGACCAATGAACCCGACCTATTACATAGACTCCCCTACCCCCAATAACATGTGAGACATAAGCTAGATGCCCAATTCGGGAAGTTTTTGGAGACTTTGAGAGAAGTCCACCTTTCTATACCATTCACTGATGCTATTAAGCAAATGCCTAACTATGCTAGGTTTTTAAAAGATATATTGAGTGGTAGAAGAAACTGTGAAGGGGTAGAAACTGTTAACCTCACTGAACACTGTATTGCTATAATAATGAATAAAATGCCTCCTAAGTTAGGAGATCAAGGTAGCTTTTCAATCCCTTGTGCTATAAACAAAATGAATATTGATAATGCTTTGTGTGATCTTGGAGCTAGTGTTAGTCTCATGCCATATTCTGTTTATCAACGATTAAATATAGGAGAACTTCTTCCCACTAACATATCCCTTCAATTAGCCGATCGATTGATCAAATTTCCAAAGGGTAAGGTGGAAGATGTTCCCCTAAGGGTGGGGAAGTTTGTCATACCTGTTGACTTTGTGGTCCTAGATATGGATGAGGATATTCATATACCTATAATTCTAGGACGTCCTTTCCTAGCTACTTTGGGTGCCCTTATTGATGTAAAGGGTGCCAAGATTTCATTGAAAGTAGGAAAGGAGGTTTTAGATTTTGATTCAAATAAAACTATGAAATATCCTTGTTCTAATTCTGATAATTGCATGATGGTTGACACTGTTGATTCCATTGTCTCTGATATGCGTAAAGAATTATTCTATACTAATCATGATTTTGAGTTGAATGAGAATAAGGAAAACATGGACATGGAGGAGAAATTTCTAGATGCATTAGATGTGGCCACTGCAAAGGAGGCTAATGAAGCACCAAAGGTAAAGCTTAAACCTCTTCCAACACATCAAGGAAGGGTTTCCCCTGTGTTTGTAGTACCCAAGAAAGGGGCGGTGACTATTGTCAAGAATAAGAATGGTGAGCTTATCTCCACTGCAATGGCAAGTATTGATTATGGGTAACCTGTAATCCATGTGTTGCGTCAAGCTAATGACGTTAAAGAAGCGCTTCCGGGAGGCAACCCGAGACCCAGTCAATGAGGTACTTTTCTCTTTCCCTTTTTGCCTTCTAGGTAGTCTCTCGATGCCTGACATTGAGGACAATGTCTATACTAGCTTGGGGGGGTGAATGGTTTCCTTGTTGATTTTCCCCTGTTTTTCTTCATATTCCTATAAAAAAAAACGAGTTTCTTTTTGTTTTGTTTTGGTTTGTTTCTATCTAACCTGTGCAGATATGAAGACTCATGGAGGTAGCATTAGGAGCTTCGCCGCATCTCATGTTGTCTTAGTGTGTTTTCGAGAAGCATCTGGTGAAATCTTTCCCTTTTTCCTTTAGTTTTTTGTTTTTGTGTGCTTAGGATAGTTTAGTTTAGGAAGAAGTTGAATGGTTCGAGGATATTTGATCGGTTCTAAAGAACCTGGGATCATTGATGTTGATATCAATTGATCACTTGTTTGTCGATTGGGATTATTATGTGATTTTCATGCCTCTTTATGAGCCATTTAGCTTGTTTAGATTACTTAGTTGTGTATATATGTGTGCAATATAGGAAAAGCTTATGTTATGAGGATGTGTAGTCTAGTTTATATGATTTGCCTCATAGCCTTTTCCTATATTTTTGGATCGTGATAAACTTGTCTAATTGCATAAACTTTTGGAATAATGCTCATATTTGGATTCGAAACGTGAATGAATGTGTGTGGAATATCTATTTCTACTTAAGCCAGTGATGAATACACAGTTTGCGTCTATTGTTGATCAATGTAGACGAGTCTAGGCGAAGGTAGTTGGTTAGAACGTTTGTTATCATGTGAAACTCTAAGCCATTGAATTGTGGTAAGATGGAGTCGCTTCCCATTTGTGGATTTGATCCCCTTAATTGGTAGTTGCTTTGTTTTTGAATCCCGTGAGGTTTTATTGTTCTAGCCTTCATCATTCTTCTTGAGTGGCATATTTGGATCCTTGATTACGCATGTTTTGATCTTTGTGTTGACTTGTAGCTCCCAAGACCGACTTGACACTTTTAAGGGAGGAAGAGGGCACCCTTTTCATTTTTCTTATTCTTGTTCCTTTTGTTTTGTTACAAATTATTTTTCTTTTTACATCATCTTACTTGCTAAACATGTTGAGCCTTTAATTCCATTCTTGGTTACCCATGTTACAAACCCGATGGCCGATGTTTTACCAACCCTTAGTTGTGAAGCGTTTATCTCGCAAGGTTTGTTTGAGCTTATTGTGTATAAATCAAGAATAATGATCGATAGTTGGTTTGAGCAAGTTTGAAAGTGAGCTTAATTGTAAAGATGTAATATGAAAGTTTGTTTTTGAAAAAAAAAAGAAGAAAAAAAAAAGAAAAGAAAATCAAAAAAAAAAAAAAAAGAGAAAAGCCGTCCGAATTGTGAAAAAGGCGATGACATATGAATAAAAGCTTTGAAGTTTGAAAAAGGTGATTTGAGTGTGTATAACATAGAGAGTTTGGGATGTGTAAGAGTGTGATCAATGTTTATTGTGGAATGTGAATTGCATCTCTTGAGCTTTGTTTTTTAGAATCGTGATTCTTGCACTTCATTTAGGATTTAACTCCACATTTTAAATTGTTTTCACCTACCTTACCCATTTCCAATACATTACAACCTTTTAAGACCCTTAGACTTTAGAGGTGTTCGGTTTTCAAACGGTGGAGGGAGATACCTTTCAACCCTATGGAAAGATTATGCGTAATTGAGATGTCGGGATACCTTTGTTATTTCCTCAAAATATTACTTTTTCCGGTTCCTTCGAGGAATCACGAGGGGCCAATTAGGGTGGTGATTTGAAGCAAAAGGGGAGGACGTGGCTGTTTTGGTTGGGCTTAGAGGGAAGCATGATTCCTTTGTTCTCTATGCTTGGCTTTGGTCTTGTTCACATTTTGATCAACGATACCTTGGATTGTGTGTCTCGTTGCTTGTTTAAGTGAGTTTTTTTTCCATGCATGGTTGTTCTAAGTAGGATCCGTTGACTTTATTTTGTGCTTAAACTTGACTTATATGTAATGGCAATAGTTTATTTGATCTTGTGTGTGTGTGTTTATCCCTTAGTTTTGCTCGAGGACTAGCAAAAGTGTAGCTTGGGGGTTTTGACAAGTGCACATTAGGGCGCGCTTTAAGGCATATAAATGGGTGATTTTGGATGTATTTAGGCCCGTTTTGGTCGTTTATTGCCTTGTTACACTCGTTTCCTTCATATTACGTGCTTCACGGGTTTCGGTCTGTTTTTGGTGTGTTAACAGGTATAGTTGACCAAGTTATGTCGAGTCCCGAACCATTGGTGCGTAATCAGGCTATTATCAATCCTAGTCCACCAAGCTAAGGCTTTGCTGCGGTTCTAAAGGCCTTGAAAGGCAAGTTAAGTAGCAGGCAAGGCAGAACAATTCACAAATATGACACCTGTTCACTATTTTGCTCATAACTTTCGATATACAAATGATAATGGAGTGATTTCAACTGCATTGGAAAGTAGACTTGAAGAGCTTTCAAACGATATATTGCACGCCTCAAACAAAGCTCTGGATAAGAAGTTGTGACTGTTTTAAGAAGACCAAAGTGCCTACAACCTTCCTGCCTATGCTTGCACGACCGTGCCAGGCATTAGCACGGCCGTGCCAAGTTCAGCACGGCCGTGCAAAAATTGAAGATATTGCGAATCAGATACTGCCATGCTTGCACGACCGTGCCACTTCTAGCATGGCTGTGCTGATTTACGAAGGGCAGCCTGCGCAATTGCTTTCTAAATTAAAACATATATATATATATATATAACCCTATTGTGAGGGTTAAGAACAGACAGTTTTAGAGATAGTTTTTGGGAGCCCTTTGTAGAGAGTTATTGGAGAACGTTCTTGGTATTAGAGATTCATTAGTTTTCTTAAAGATTATTCTAGCGATTTTAGTTTCTTGGATTGATTTGAAGCAAGATTTGTGAAGATTCTTTGTATTATTCATTGACGACGGATATCAAAGTTCTGAACTTTTCCATTGATTCGCATCAATACAATTGGTATTATTCATTCTTGTTTATTAATCTAGCTTTATTATTCCTTAATCAGAATTTATGTTTAGATCTATGATGTTTATGGAATCTATTATTGCTGTGATTATGAATATGTGTGAGTAGTTTCCTAGCTAGGGTTTCGGGATGAAACCCGGCCTAGGTAATCTACGTAATTAAGGTTTGATTTTGATAAACGGATTGTGATTAAATTGATTATATTAGATTGCATGTTAATTCACTATAATAGGAGTAGCTAACCTAGAATCTTGAATTTGATTGCATGTTATTCTCGGTTTGAACAAGAGATTGTGAATTGAGTATTTCATTATTGACTGTGGTTTGATTATGTATCGAGTAATGTTAAGTGCATGAGAAATCCAAGCTTGGTATTGCCCGTTGTCTTCCTATCGCACGATATTGATTAGACATATAGTCTTTGCATATCCCGTTTGTCTCTATGATTCCTTGTTGCGTAGTTCTTGATGGTTTGGTGAATTCCCGTTCTCCCTAGTGTCTTAGTTTATTGATTTATTCCATCTTATTAGTAGTATTTTAGAACACCATTTTCCATTGATTTCGAACTAGCTTAGGTTTAAGATTGATTTGCAATTACTCTCGTTCCTCGTGGACCGAACCTTTATTTGCCATTGTACTTGGTTATAGGGTGTTCGTATAAGTATTATTTGATTGAGAGTTAGATTTTAGCGACCGATTTAACCCTTGTCACGCATCCATACTTAATTAATCCGATTAATTAAGTCGGCATAACCCATAATTTGTCAAAATCAAAATTTTGCAAAAGCCGGAAAAATCGAGGTCTAACCTCATTAAAATAATTACATAAATAATTTAAAACGGCAAAATTTTCGCAAAATTGCATAGCTCAAAATTAAGCAACGAAGCCTCACCCAAGCATGGTGCATTGTGCACCATGGCTGCTAGGCAGCAGTGGACTGGCTGGCTGGGGCTTGCTGCCTCACTGCCCAGCAGCACGCACAAGCATCTCCAGCAGCCCTGCGCCACACAGCAACAGCAGCATCAAGGGCTGTGCTGGCGCTTGGTGCTAGCATGCTGCGCCCAGCACAGCACACTACGCTGGCCAGCACCACGCATGCCTGCTTGCATGCTGGCGCCTGCCAGCAAGTGGGGGCTGGCTGGTGCTTGCTATCACGCTGCCCAGCAGCGCCCCAAGCAACCAGTAGCCAATGCCACTGCCCTAAGCCCAGCCTTAGCACCCCTCGCCACACAGCCACGCACAATTGATGCTCAGCCATGCGCGCACCACATGCAGCCTACATGTGGGCTGCTAGGCAGCCCGGCTAGCCTTGGTGACGCTTGCGGTTTTGCATCGATTTGCGTGCATTTCACTTGGAATTTATATCTGATTTATGTGTGGCATAAATTAATTCGAAATTACATTTTAGAATCAATTTGAGGAAAAATAAAATAAAATAAGTCTAACTTAAATAAATTTAATTTTAGTGGTGCACAAGCCTAAATCATCCAAAAATTTATTTTTGAACAAATTTAGGTCTTTCTTTATGCTTAAAATTAAATGAGCTATGTCCATAATTAATTTAGCCAATATGAAAATTAATAATGGAGTTGATAAATGGGAGTTGGAAAAAAATAAATTAACCATCCAATGATAAAATTTTCCAACTTTCATACTTGTGTAAAATACCAAGATTACATCTTCCAATATGAAGATTAATCAAAATTTTACTCACAATTATTTGAACTTCATGGATTTTAATCAACCAAACATGAAAAATCCAAACTTTGTTCAATATGGAATTTAGGGTTAGATTTCCAATCATTTAAACCTTTAAAGATTAGAACTTTAACATACTTGGGAACTTAAAATTACACAGTCACATCAAACATTCACACATTGTTGCAATTAATTTGCAAAATCGTGAAAAATCAAGTTTATGTGGAAAAGGCATATCAACTCTGAAGGTTCAATGGGCACTCAAGAGGGGGGGGGGGGGGGTGAATTGAGTGTTAAGTAATCGTTGGCTAATTTTGCTTCTTTTCGGATTATGTGTGAGGAACCAGTTGTGCTGGTTCCCTTATGCAGCGGAATAAAACAAAGCAATAAAGAACACAACAAATTTAACGAGGTTCAGCCAACTCAGGCCTACGTCCTCCTATCCTAAGTTCTTTATTAATCTACTCCGAAAAACAAAGACAAAGAACACTCTGCTGTTTCCCTACTCCGGGAACCAGCAAACCCTACACTCTACTCCGAGTGTGCTCTCGACTTACACTCGTAAGCCCAATGTGTTTGAACTCACAAACACTCACCCAGCCTTTAACCCCTTTGTTAAAGACTCAATACAAGAATCAAGAACTCTCCTTTGATCTCACTTCTACGAAGCTAATTAAGAGAAAATTGTTTAAGTACTAGAATGCTCTCGTATATAACTTGATGAATGGGATTAGTGCTTAAGTATATGCTCTCAAATAATTGCTCTTTTAATTTCTGGAGAGGCACACGAAATATGTGAAATAAGATGAGTTTATATAAGCTTAGATTCCTAAAACCTAGTTTCCTTAAATCACACAATCTTAGAGAATAAGATATATTGTAATTTTAGGAAAGTATTTATCTTATTTGATTTAATCACAAAGATAGAATCAATTAAGATAAATACTCCTAGTTTTTAGGTAACCAAGAATATTTCATCTTATTTCCAGCTGCACAAAATATTTTCAAAATAATCTTTTCGAAAAAATCTTTTTGTAAAATCTTTTTCCAAAACGGCAGCTCGAATATTTCGTACAGTGAACCTGGCTCCCCGACCTGGTTCCCTGAATTGAAACATGTTATGAAACCTGTTCCAACTTTGTACCAGATTTCATATCATACTTCAATATACTTTTAAGCACTTATATAACCCAAACATGCAAGCATACTACGGAGCATATTACATGAAAACCTAGATAACATATTAAAGCATAAATCGTCTTTTCTTCATGTAATCTTCAAGACTTGAATCTTCCTTGAATACTTCTATTATGAGCAAACAATCTTTCTTCGAAATATCTTCGAAAGGCTTCTATGCTCCAAGTCTTGGAATCAACTCAACTACTGCACATGTAACATGGTTAATGCACAATATAAAGTAAGTGACTGCTGTACCACGTAGCAACCATGGAAACAGTACATACTGGTTCCCTACCAGTACATAACACTTTTATCATATAACTGTTCCCTGTATAAAGACAAGTTAGTTCAATAAGAAAACTCATGTAAGTAATAACTTGTCTGGGGAAACAGTGTTCTATGTTAGCTGGTTCCCCCAACTGTATCGAACACTTTCAAGGACCTGTTTCCCTTAGCTGTTTGTCATCATTCAAAACTATCAATCAAAACCTAAGGAACTCAACAAATTCCCCCTTTTTGATGATGACAAACATTTGAAGTTTCTGCACCTGTGAACATACTCAAAAGAAAGTAGTCAAAAACTTCAAGGACTCAAGACTCAATGAAACAAGTCAGTTAAGCCAACTGGTTCCCTAAACAGAAACAGAAAATAAAATAAAGAGACTCAAACTGACTCAATCTAAACTAGCTAAACCTCAAACTGACTCAATCTAAACTAGCTAAACCTTAGGCTTCAACTTCAAACTACTTCCCCCTTTTGGCATCATTAAAAAGTATCCACAAGTAAAAGCAATGTGCACAAGTTAATGTGCTTATCCATACAATGGCATCAACCACCATTCAAGCATTATGCTGCAAAAAGAGATTAGTCAAACAGTTCATACCATAGCAGAGTTAGTAGTTCATACAAGCCAACAAAGTTCAACCAAAGAAGCCCAAATCCATCCAAAAAGAAAGTTCATGGAATGGAGAGAAGTAGACAGACCAACAAAATCAGTTATTTTAGAATAAACATGAGGGTGAGGAAACAAGAACAGAAACAGCATCACTCCTCATCATCATTCTCGTTCCCTTCCTCCTCCTCGAACTTTGCAACATCTTCTGTATTATCATCTGATTCCTCTTCATCCTTGTCACCATGCTCTGCTTAAACCAAAATCATTATATTACTAAGCATATTCTTGTGATTCCCCAATCTGTTTCAAAACCACTTCCTGACCTGCTGGTTCCTCTATTTTTTTTTTTTTTTTTTTTTTATAAATCATGAGAGATCCGCACTTATTCATAAAGTTCTCCTTGTTTCATAACGAGTACAAGACTAGCATCACATCAATCAAGCAAAGACCTCCACCCTTTTGGTGTGAAAGGTTCTTGCTGGTACCCTTTTTCTCTTGGTTTCCGGAAGAGAATTAATGGACTGTTCCTCCTACACCTTCTCAGTGAACTTCTTTAATGAAGATTGAGTTACTCTACTTCGTACCATGGTCTTAACAATGAGTGTCTCCTCATTGTAACCAACAATCTCTATTTCATCCTCTTCACTCTGACTTTTCCGAATTTCCTCCAACTTCGGGCTTAAGGACATTTGAGCTTCCTTCTGATGTTCCCCCTGAGACTGAGCTGGTTCCTTGAGTGAACAGTAACCGAATGAACAATGATGAATTTAAAGCATACGAGAGAGAGAAAGAGAATTTCGAGTGATGATGATTGATGATCTGCACAAAGGGTTAGTGTATATTTTTAACAATGAAGCACAAAGAGAGAAGAAGGAAAGAAAAGAGTTAGTTGAGCCAATAAAAAGCAACTGTAAAGGATATATTTTTTTTTTTAAATTGAAATCAAAAATTTGGTAATTATCTTTTACCATAATTATCTCAACCAACTATAAATAAGGCATATGATATGTTTGCCTTTTATATGGGATTAAATAACTGAAATAAGATAAATTCCTTCCAAAAGGAAATATCTTATAGTAATCTTCCGAAAATAAAAGATATTATCGGATGACATATCAGAGCTGGTCTGCTGTTTCCCTTTGCTGGTACCTGTATAGAACCATGTCACGCTGTTTCTGGCAATTCAGCCTGATTTCACCTGTTTCTTACAACAATGATTCTCAATCCTTTTGAGATTTTGAACCATCTACACAACACTTGAAAGATATCAACATAAGTATGTACACACACTATACAAGAGAATACCATTCTAACCAATCATTGAAGGAAGTAATTGAAGCCAATACCTAAACTCTAACTAGACCTAAAAGGACTCTTAACCTACAAAAAGACTCTCTACACAAAGGCTTTGTGAAGATATCAGCAATTTGATCTTCACTTTTACAAAACAACATCTCCACCAATCCTTTTTCCACATTGTCTCTTAAAAAATGGTGTCTTATTTCAATGTGTTTTGTCTTGGAGTGTTGCACAGGATTCTTTGAAATATTGATTGCACTAGTGTTATCACAAAAAATAGGAACACTTTTATAAATAACACCAAAATCTTTCAGCTGGTTCCTTATCCACAGTAGCTGGGAACAGCATGAAGCTGCAGCTATATATTCAGACTCTGCTGTGGATAGGGCCACTGAATTTTGCTTTTTAGAACCCCATGAAATTAGACAAGAGCCAAGAAAGTGTGCCATACCTGATGTGCTCTTTCTATCAACTAAGAAACCAGCATAATCTGCATCTGTGTATCCAATAAGATCAATGGTACTGCCTTTGGGGTACCACAATCCCAGATTTGCTGTTCCTACAAGATACCTAAGTATCCTTCTAACAGCCTTCAAGTGAGATTCCTTTGGATTGCTTTGAAACCTAGCACACAAACCAACAGAAAACACAATGTCAGGTCTACTAGCTGTTAGGTAAAGTAGAGAACCTATCATTCCTCTATAAAGAGAAGCTTCAACATCTTTTCCCTTAAGATCAGCATCTAATTTTGTAGATGGGGGAACAGGTGTATCATAAGCTTTGCTGTTCTCCATGCCGAATTTTTTCAGCAACTCTTTTAAGTACTTTTGTTGATGGATCATTATTCCATCATCCATTTGCTTAATCTGCAGCCCTAGGAAGAATCCTAGTTCTCCCATCATGCTCATTTCAAATTCACTCTGCATAAGATTAGCAAATTCATCACATAAAACCTGATTAGTAGCACCAAATAAAATATCATCAACATAAATTTGTACTACAATCAAGTGTTTCCCCCTGGTTCTTATGAACAAGGTCTTGTCTACTGTTCCCCTCTTGTAATCATTTGCCATCAAGAAATTGGACAATCTTTCATACCAAGCCCTCGGAGCTTGTTTCAACCCATATAATGCTTTGTCCAACTTGTACACATGTTGGGGGAACAGGGCATCTTCAAAACCAGGTGGCTGCTCCACATATACTTCTTCCTTTAAATATCCATTGAGGAAGGCAGTCTTTACATCCATCTGAAACAGCTTAAAATTCATGTGAGCAGCATAAGCAATTAAAATCCTAATAGCCTCTAGCCTAGCTACTGGTGCAAACGTCTCATCATAGTCAATTCCTTCTTGTTGATTGTACCCTTGCACCACTAGCCTTGCTTTGTTTCTGACTATAGTACCAAGGTCATCTAACTTGTTTCTAAAGACCCATCTAGTGCCAATGACTGATCTTTCCTTGGGACGGGGAACCAGGTGCCAAACCTGGTTCCTCTGAAACTGATTTAACTCATCTTGCATAGCTAGTACCCAATCAGGATCAGTCAATGCCATTTTATAGTCAGTAGGCTCTACATTAGACAGGAAAGAATAGAAAGCACAAAAGTTTTGAAAAACATTTGTTCTCGTTTGAATCCCCTTATTTATATCACTAATTATTTGATCAGTGGGATGAGAAGATTGATATCTATAACTTTTAAAATTAAGACTGTTTTGTGCTTTCTCATTAAGTTGGGAACCAGCATGTTCATGGATCTCTCCTTCTTCTGAGGAGCCAGGAGGATTCACATTCATGCTGTTTCCTCTATCATTACTTACTTCAGGTTCAGGGGTGGTACCTTCTTCTGTTCCCCTGAACTCATTACCTGTCTATTATTTGAGGAACCATCAGGACTTGGTTCCCCTTCAGAGTCCTCATTATCTTCATTTTCTTCTCTAGGCACTTCATCATTATCATCTGGTGGAGTATTTGGTAGGCCTAGATCTGCTTGCACTTCATCTGTGGGACCAGTATACTGGTTCCCCGTGAAATCCATCAATCCAATCACTTCATCAGGTTGTACCTGCGCAATCTCAGAAGACATGTTAAATTCATCAAAAATAACATGGACACTCTCCTCAACACGAAGAGTCCTTTTATTAAAGACTCTATATGCTTTGCTGTGAGAAGAGTATCCAAGGAAGATTCCCTCATCACTTCTAGGATCAAATTTATCAAGCTGGTCCTTCCCATTATTATGCACATAACATTTACATCCAAAAATGCGAAAGTATGTAATGTTGGGCTTTCGACCTTTAAGCAGTTCATAGGGAGTCTTATTTAACTTTGGTCTAATGAGACCTCTATTCAATATATAGCAAGCAGTGTCAACAGCTTCTCCCCAAAAACTCTTTGGGAGACCACTCTCAATGAGCATCGTCCTCGCCATCTCCTCAAGAGTTCTATTCTTCCTTTCTACAACACCATTTTGTTGAGGTGTTCTAGGGGCTGAGAAGTTGTGATTAACTCCATGTTCCCTACAATAATCAATAAAGTTAGCATTATCAAATTCAGTACCATGGTCTGATCTTACCGAGACCAGCTTGTGGGTGAGCTGGTTCTCCACTTGTTTCACCAATGTTACCCATTCTTCAAACGTTTCATCCTTTGTGTGTAACATCATTACCCAAGTGTACCTAGAATAATCATCAACCATAACACAGACATATCTATGACCTCTTCGACTTTGTACTCTCATGGGACCACACAAATCAATGTGTACAAGTTCGAAGGGTCTGCTGGTACTCAAAACAGTTTTAGACTTAAAAGAAATTTTGACCTGTTTCCCCCTTACACATTCAGAACAAACTTTATCAGCTTCATACATAATGTTAGGAAGGCCTACAACTAAGTCACGTGTTTTAAGTTTGTTTAGAAGTGTTAGGCTAGCATGTCCAAACCTCTTATGCCAAATCCATTGATTATTGTCAGAAACAGCTCTCAAACAGATGGACTTGTCTTGAGGGATTTTATCTAAGAAGGTGATGTAAACATCATGCTTCCTGGTTCCCTCACATACAAGTTCTCCTGTTTGTGAGTTAACTATGTGACATAGGTTGGCTTGAAACTCAACTATATTACCTTTGTCACATAATTGAGAAATACTCAAGAGATTATGTTGCAAGCCTTCAACATAATAAACATCATCTATTGCGTTAGAAAGTGTCTTACCAACCTTACCTAAACCAGTGATGGTTCCCTTGCTGTTATCCCCAAAGGTGACACTTCCTCCATCAAAGGCCACTAGTGAAAGGAATTGATCTTTATCCCCGGACATGTGTCTTGAGCAACCACTGTCCAAATACCAATAGGTGTCTCCCTTCACTCTAGCCTGCAAGAGCAAATCAAACATTAGTTTTAGGAACCCAAACATACTTGGGTCCCTTTTCAACAACATTAACATCTTGTTGATCCTTTCTTCTCCACACATATTTTACACCCTTGCTGTTCTTATTAGCACTAATTTTCTTAGCTGGACATTCATGTATCTTATGTCCATTTTTACCACAATGAAAACACACATGCATCTCTTTAGTCATGACATACTTTCCTCGTTGATATTCTTTGATCCAGGTGGTTTCTCTGGGAGACCAGTTAGTCCTGGTTCTCTGTCTAGTATAACCAAGACCAACTTTTCCTCTGTTTCCTCTTGATGAAGTCAGGTAATTTAAGGATTCTTGAGCATTCAATAATTTGTCCACATGTCTATGACTATCATTAAGTTCTTTTTCTCTGGTTTCAAGTGTTTTAGTTAACAATTCGTTTTTCTCTTTAAGAAAATCAAAGTTACTTTTTAAAGCTTCGAATTGTAGATTAAGCTTTGAAACCATAGAGTCAATAGACATGTCAACAACCACTGGTTGCTTGTCTTTTTTCAGTTGATTGATTTCCGCATGCAAATCACAAATATTACTTTCATACTTATCAATCGTATTACTGACATCTACACTGGTACCTGTAGGGGAAACAGTGAACTGTGCAGCTTTAAGTGAAGCAATTTCCTTGTGAGAGTTTTCCAGGTTGTAAGCCAATGTTTCAAAGGCCTTCAACAAGGAAGTTCTAGTACACGAATTTGCTTTACTTATAGCTACTGAAAAATCAAGAGTATCACTAGTGGTTGATAAGTCTCTAGGGAACCAGGAGGTCAGATCCTCTTCACCATCAATTGGTTCAAACGATCTTTCCTTTTCTAGTTCCACTTTACACTTGTCCAATTCAACCTCTAGTTCTGCTACTTGATTTTTTAGTTCATAACAGAATCCTTCTAGATGATCACAACTAGCAATAGCAATATTACATTCACCACGTTTTTCTTTTAATTCTCTTTTGCAAGTTATGTAAGTTTCACTTAGTTTATAGCATTCATCTAGTAAGGAATCAATACAATCAAGCATATTTTCTCTATCATATTCATGCATATCTTCTCTAATTTGCTCTAAGCTTACCTTGCGTTCATGTAGTACATCCTTCTTTGCCATAAAGCATTTGTTGAATGTACTGGTTCCCCCTCTGGTTCCTGGACCAGTGCTGTTTTCCTTGATGTTTGTAAAGGCAGTTAGGCAAACATCTGAGTTGGGTGATCCTTCTTCTTCATCTGACCCTGAGTCAGAGTCTCCCCACATGGAAGCTATCATGGCATTCTTGTATGCTTGTTTATCTCCGGATTTAGACTGTTTGTCATTCCACTTAGGACAATCTCGAATAAGATGTCCTTTTTCTCCACACTTGAAACATCCTGTAGAAGAAGAATTAGAGTTAGATTTTTTATAGTTTTTAAAATGCTTACCTTTGAAATTCTTTCTTTGATCTCGAAGAGATCTCTCAAATCTTTTTGCAATCATGCTAATTTCATCTTCATCATCTTCTACTGTTCCCTTAAGCGCCATGCCTCTTGCTGGTTCCTTCTCAGACTTAGACTCAATCAGCATCTCATGAGTCATAAGGGAACCAATCAGCTGTTCCAGAGACAAGGTAGACAGATCCTTTGCTTCGTATACTGCTGTTACCTTGGCTGTCCATGCATCTGTTAAACTACGCAATAATTTTCTCACAAGATCCTCGTCAGATAAATTTTTACCAAGAGATCTAAGATCATTTACAATAGTCATAAACCTACGAAAGCAGTCATTGATTTTTTCATTTTTATTCATGGCAAACAATTCATATTTAGACATGATTAAATCAATTTTAGACCGTTTTACCTCGCTGGTTCCCTCAAACGCAAGTTCAAGGGTGTCCCATATCTCCTTAGCACTACTACAGCCAGAGATACGATTTGTTTCGGTCTCACCTATTGCTTGTTGTAGTATTGACATTGCCTTAGCATTCTTTTCCAGCAACTTGTAATCAGCAATGACCAATTCGCTATCCTTCTTGGGAACCTGGTTCCCCTTAACATCTGTCTTGAGAATGATATTAGGACCATTTTTAACTACGAGCCAGCATTCATAATCAATACCCATGATAACATTCTGGATCCTGTTCTTCCACCAAGCATAATTATTTCCATTAAACTTGGGTGACTTGTTGTCATAACCGATTGCACTTAATTCTTGAGTACTCATTCTTAACTCCTCTAGATGTTACTCTTTCGAGAAGCTTAGGCTCTGATACCAATTGAAGGTTCAATGGGCACTCAAGAGGGGGGGGGGGTGAATTGAGTGTTAAGTAATCGTTGGCTAATTTTGCTTCTTTTCGGATTATGTGTGAGGAACCAGTTGTGCTGGTTCCCTTATGCAGCGGAATAAAACAAAGCAATAAAGAACACAACAAATTTAACGAGGTTCAGCCAACTCAGGCCTACGTCCTCCTATCCTAAGTTCTTTATTAATCTACTCCGAAAAACAAAGACAAAGAACACTCTGCTGTTTCCCTACTCCGGGAACCAGCAAACCCCACACTCTACTCCGAGTGTGCTCTCGACTTACACTCGTAAGCCCAATGTGTTTGAACTCACAAACACTCACCCAGCCTTTAACCCCTTTGTTAAAGACTCAATACAAGAATCAAGAACTCTCCTTTGATCTCACTTCTACGAAGCTAATTAAGAGAAAATTGTTTAAGTACTAGAATGCTCTTGTATATAACTTGATGAATGGGATTAGTGCTTAAGTATATGCTCTCAAATAATTGCTCTTTTAATTTCTGGAGAGGCACACGAAATATGTGAAATAAGATGAGTTTATATAAGCTTAGATTCCTAAAACCTAGTTTCCTTAAATCACACAATCTTAGAGAATAAGATATATTGTAATTTTAGGAAAGTATTTATCTTATTTGATTTAATCACAAAGATAGAATCAATTAAGATAAATACTCCTAGTTTTTAGGTAACCAAGAATATTTCATCTTATTTCCAGCTGCACAAAATATTTTCAAAATAATCTTTTCGAAAAAATCTTTTTGTAAAATCTTTTTCCAAAACGGCAGCTCGAATATTTCGTACAGTGAACCTGGTTCCCCGACCTGGTTCCCTGAATTGAAACATGTTATGAAACCTGTTCCAACTTTGTACCAGATTTCATATCATACTTCAATATACTTTTAAGCACTTATATAACCCAAACATGCAAGCATACTACGGAGCATATTACATGAAAACCTAGATAACATATTAAAGCATAAATCGTCTTTTCTTCATGTAATCTTCAAGACTTGAATCTTCCTTGAATACTTCTATTATGAGCAAACAATCTTTCTTCGAAATATCTTCGAAAGGCTTCAATGCTCCAAGTCTTGGAATCAACTCAACTACTGCACATGTAACATGGTTAATGCACAATATAAAGTAAGTGACTGCTGTACCACGTAGCAACCATGGAAACAGTACATACTGGTTCCCTACCAGTACATAACACTTTTATCATATAACTGTTCCCTGTATAAAGACAAGTTAGTTCAATAAGAAAACTCATGTAAGTAATAACTTGTCTGGGGAAACAGTGTTCTATGTTAGCTGGTTTCCCCAACTGTATCGAACACTTTCAAGGACCTGTTTCCCTTAGCTGTTTGTCATCATTCAAAACTATCAATCAAAACCTAAGGAACTCAACAAACTCAAGCACTAATTAAAACTCCATAATTATGCTCAAGGATAATTAAAATAGCAGTAGATTAGGGATGCAATAATGCATTTAATCTAACCTTGTAATGCTTGCGTTAATCAAGGCTTAAAAAGATCTAAAATTTTCGTTGAAAAACGAAAAAACCCCCAAAAACTTGGGTTTCTGGTTCGAATTTGGCTTCTGGAAAGTCCAAAAAAAGGGCTAAATCTGTTTTAGAATGTCGATTCCACCCAAAAATCACTATTTTTGAGCCAAAATCTGGGTTCGACAGCCAAATCGATAAAATTACGAGTTTTAAAATTAATTAAAACGAGCTTCTAATCTAATTAGAAAAGCAAAACCAGAAATTAAATCTTACATTAAAACACCTTAATTAATCAATAATTGCAAAATTAAAAGGAGCGTGGCTCCGATACCGCTGTTGGGATTCGTAGTGACCCTCACTACGCGGAAAGAAACCCGCCAAGACCCGCCCCCATAATAAATGCAATTAACAAGCAAAACATAATTAAAACACAAGAAAGGATAAAAGATTATACCTTTGACGCGTGCTTCGCTCAACTATGAGCTCTTACTTGAACCCCGAAAATACGAGGTCTCCAACGGGATCGTACCCTCGAACCCGACCCGAGCATCCTAAGTCTCGAAGGTTAGTCGAGACCCGGACAAATAAAACTATGAGTTTTACGAATCAAGGTTTACTCAAATCAAGAGTTGCCTTTTAATTCCACACAAGGTTGTGTCTTTCCCAATACCCATTCCTTTGGTATTTATAAGGAAAGGCACCCTTGATTTCCAATCTCCCATCAATGTGGGAGAGTTGGTAAATTCAACAATTTATTTAATTCCAAATTAAATAAATAATTAAATCAATCACAATGCAACAAGTGTCAAGGGGAGAGAGAGAGTTAGGTGAGGACCAAAGGCTTGGGGGGGACCATTGCCTTGATCCCCAAGCCATTGCTCCAAGCAATGGTCCCCTCATCCAAAACCGCCTCAAGCAAGGGCTGCTGGGCTGGCAGCCAGCTAGCACGCCAGCTAGCAGTGCCAGCTAGCCCAGCCAGCTAGCAGCAGCCCAGCGAGCAGCCTCGCATCCCAGCCAGCATATGCGTGCTGGCGCTGGGCGATGCTTGTGCTGCTGGTGCGTGCCAGAGCTAGGCGCTGCTGGCGCTGGCCCTTGCCTCTCTCGCCATCGCACACGCACTGCCCCTTTCGCACTTCCCAGCATGCGTGCTGCTAGCGAGCCACGCATGCTGGGCATCGCCTCGCCAGCCACACGCACAAGCATGCGAAGCTTGGTGCTGTGATGCTGCAATGGCTTGCGATGGCCCCTAGGCATAAGCACACGCACACGCACACAAGGCCTAGCATGGTGCTGCTGTGCGAGTCTACTGCTGCGATGGTGCCTACGCACACACACACACGCACAAGGGTGTTGTGCTTGGTGCGTGGCCCGCGATGGTGCAAGGCACACTATGGCCTGCGATGGTGCGAGGCAAGCACGCACACGCACATGCGCCAATGCCCAGCACTGCGATGGTTGTGCTTGGTGCGTATGGCCTGCGATGGTGCGTAGCACCCAGGCACATATGCTGCAATGCAGTGCCATGCGAAGGCACGTATATGCGCAGCCATGATGCTGGGATGGTGACTAGGCTTGCGCCTAGCACACATGGTGTGCCTAGCACACACATGGTGCGCCTAAGCTTGCGATGAGCTAGCCTAGCCTAGCTACGTCTATGCTCGTACTTGTTGCTTGTGATTTTGCGACGCTCGGTCTCAACGCCCTAGGCTCGATATCCGACGTCTATATTCGTAAAACTCCGTGGACTTATTAAATCCTTCGGATTAATTCGTCGTCTCGGACCGGTTGTTCGATTGGGTTCGACCCGATGGGTTCAGTTAAGATTAAGCTGTAATATTAATTGTACCTTAATATTACTGATCGGAAGCGGCCTCCACCTAGGCATTCCGATCACTTGACCTTACTGAAGAATTAGCTCTGTAATAATTCTGAACCCTCTATCAGAATAATACACTTGTTGGAAGGACACCATTCCTTTCATATTTTCCTCCCATTTGAATCTAATCTTCTTTTTTACTATCTGGAAGAAGTAGAGATCGTATTAATCATCCGTTGGAAGGTAGCAGGCGCATTCTTCATCCCAAACGGCATCACCGTATAACAGAACAACCCTTGATCAGTGGCGAATGTCGTCTTTTCTTGATCTTTTTTCCAAGAGGGTATCTAATGGAAGCCTGAGTAGGCGTCCATGAAGCTCATTAAGGCATGACCGGCTGTAGAGTCGACTTGACTATCATTGTTTGGAAGGGATAGCTATCCTTCGGACATGCCTTGTTCAGATCTGTGTAATCAACACACATCCTCTAGGTACCATTCAACTTCTTAACAAGGACAACATTGGCTACCTAATCCAGGTAATAGCATCGCCGAATGAACTCGACATCCATCAACTTCTTGACCTCGGTGGCAGCCGCCTGAGATCTTTCCTCTCCGTGATTTCTTTTCTTTTGCCCGACCGGCTTCTTTTTTGGATCCACGACGAGTTTGTGGACAACAAGATCCGGGCTGACGCCTGGCATATCTTCCACTTCAAAGGCAAAAATGTCTTTGAATTCTTTCAGCAGTTGGTGCAAATCTACACCCAACCTGGCAAAAGCAACCGTCTCCACCTTGACGGTTCGTTCCGGACGGCTGTCGTCAAGAAAAATGTCAATATTTTCACCAGCCGGCTAGGGACGGAGATCATCTAACCGTTCCCCGGTTAGTGATTGCTATTGCTTCTCTTTTTTTACGGCCACCAAGTGGTCCACCTTTCTCTTTTTGCCGGCTGCTTTGGGAGCAGGCGCGGCTTCCTTGAAGTCATCAGGGTCAACAGGTTCCTCGCCTTGGCCGGCTACGGCCACGGTAGGCTTGACTTCTGAGAGGTAGCACTTCCTTGGCGTCTTCTAATCCCCATTTAGGGAACCCACTGACCCATCATCCCTCTCAAATTTGATCAGCATGAGGGATGGGATGATGTCTGCCTTGGACTCGTTGAGGGTTGGACGGCCCAAAATCAGATTATAGGCAGTCAATTCCTCAACCACCAAGAACTTGACAACCATGTGTCGTCCCTCCCCCTTTTCTCCTAGCCGGATGGGTAGGTCAATCCTCCCCACCGATTGCACTACTCCTCCCCTAAAACCAACCAAGGGGTGAGAGACTTTGTGCATGCTGCTAGGCTTGTACTTGAGCTTTCCCAAGCACTGATAGCTGATAAGGTCAGACGAGCTCTTGGTATCAATGAGGATCCGGCCCACTTGTTGGTTGGCAACCTTGCACTCGATGACAATGGGGTCATCATGAGGCCGCCTGACCTTGCCCCAATCCTTCTCAGAGATGATGACTTTAGGGAAGGTGTCTTTTGACACCTGGCCCTCATCCACTGAGTTGACCTCCATCTTTCTGATGTTTTCCTTGGTGCCCCGGATGGTAGGACCCCTTCCCCCGAAAGCGCCTACTATAGTAAAGATCTGCTCTTCATCAGTGTTAGAGCTTATAGCAAGGTTGTTAGGTTTCTTGGACGGCTGTCCACTGTTTGTTCTGGGGTTACCATAGGACTTCAGAATATAGGACTTTAAAGCCCTCTCACCAGCTAGATGGTCCAGTAACCGTCTAAGGCTATAGCAGCCATTGGTTTCATGGCCTATATCCTCATGGAAATGACAATACTTGCTCTTATTCTAGCTTTTGATGGGACTTTTCATTGCAGCCGGTTTCTTAATGGTCAACCGGTCTTTAATCTCCATGAGGATGGAGGAGCATTCCTTGTTAAACTCGTACTTGGGGACATACGACTTCAACTCTTTCTTTTTCTTCTGGGACAGCTGACTAGAATTGTCCGCCACCCAGACTTTTTTTCTTTTCTTGCTCTCTTCTTTTTTGGCCAGCTGAGCTAACCGGCTCTCTTTTTTGTCGGACTTTTTAGGGTCCGACGGCTGCTTGATGGAACAAAGCTCCGTTGCCTGTATATAAGCTTCGGCTTCCATCAGAGCTTCTTAAAGGGTAGCCACCCTCTTTCTGACTAAGTCGAATTTGAAAGTCGACCCGTCTTTCAGAACCTTGAAGAAGTCTATGTAGGCTACTTTGTCAGACAACCCCTGGATCTGAATTCTCATCAGATTGAACCGCTTGACATAGGACCTTAGCCCTTCTCTATCTCCCTGCTGAATAGCCCCTAAATCAAGACTTATCTTTTTGGCTGGGATGTTCATAGAGAAGTTGGACGCAAACAAGTATGCAAGCGTCTTAAAGTTGTTGATGCAACCAGCTGGCAGATTGCCAAACCATCGTTGGGCTATGCCCTTCAACGTCACCGGGAAGCATCGACACCAGGCGGCATCATCTAACCCTTGTAAGTACATGGGGTTGGTGTAAGCCATTAGATGATCTTCCAGGTTGGTGGTACCGTTCTTAACCTTGGCCGGCTGAGCCGCCTCGGTTATCTCCCTGGAGAAAGCCGACGGCTGTTCCCCAAGGTTTAGCAACCGGAGCTGCCAGTCCATAGGCTGGACATTTAGTGCCGCCTGACCCCCGAAGAGGGACGGCTGCATGTATGGTGATCCATATGGCATGTATGGCTGTTGGGCACATACGGAGCCAGCTGGATAATCTGAGGGCCAGTACGTGCGGACAAGTCGTGATTAGGGGATTTTTCCCCACCAATCACCATCTGACAAGTGGACCAATCAGGTTCCGCCATGTGTCCGTCACATGGGCCAATAGGAGCCTGCCACGTGTCAAGCAATGATCCGTCCACTATGGACCAATTACGACACGACACGTGTCCTTCCCATGACACTTGGGATAACCGGTCACCTAGGCCCAACTTCCGTGGGAAGCCTAATCAGCCCAAGGTTAACCTAAACCTAGATTGGCAAGTTTCCCGAGGTTATAAATACCTCCCTTAATCCTCATTAAGGGAGATTACGCAGATTACACACATTAAACTCTCTCACCTAGAGAGACCCAATCACTTTAATTTCCGCATTAATTACTCCTTAATCAAGTACTAACTTGACCGTCGGAGGCGGATCTCCAATCATCCGGAGCATCCGTTTGTTTTGCAGGTACAGGCGTCCGGTTCCAGTCTCGGAATTGTAACTCTCCCGCAGGACATCAGAAAACCCCGAAACATCTTGGCGCCGTCTGTGGGGAGAGTACTTCTGAGATGGCATCCACGTTTGTACCGGCTCCTGAAGAGAGACGTCCCCTAAACGACCCTCTAGTTCAGTCGGACCACGATACTGAGAATGAATTTGAAGTTGAAGCTCACACAGCTTCAGACGGGACCCTAAGGGCCCGACGTACCCGTCATACCGAAAGGAGGGAACGGGAACATCTTCAAACTGGAAGCGAGCCAGCAGGCGCACCGCCTGTTCGGCAGCAGCCGACTGATGGGTCTGCTCCCATCACAAGGAACGAACTCATGACCTTCATGAGGGACTTCAAGGGAGAAATTCAAGAGTTGATCAACAAGAAGCCGCATGCTCTGGACAAGGAGCAGTCGGCTAAGAAACCCTCCACTTCACGGAAGAGGAAGCCAGTTCAAGGGCGAGAGGCGACCCCTCATCCTAAATCTAGGAAGTGGGAGCCACCTGCCCTTGATTTCACAAAATACCGTTTTCCTACTCCAGGAAATAGGAAACCTGTTCGTCATATTCAGGCGGACGGGTCGAGGAAAACATACACAGACGCTCGGCTACTGCTAGAGCAGAAGAACAGTGACCGATTGTCAGAGTCGGCCTCTACTTCAAACTCCAAGAGAGTCTGCGAAATACCTCGATGAGGCATACTCAGTCGTATCATGAGAGTCAGTCAGGCGGCACCTCCCGTCAGTCCGACTTTCATAGCGACCAGGCGGTACCAAACTTACCGTTTGTACCGCAACAACAGTATTTTTTACAGCCACCTCCGTTTGGTGGACATGCAGCAAAAAATGTCCAACCTATGGACTGGCAGCTACGGTTGCTTAGACTTGGTGAACAGCCGTCGGCCTTCTCAAAGGAAATTACTGAAGCCGCTCAGCCAGTCAAAGTGAAAAATATATTAGTAGGCGCCTATGACGGCACTACTAACCCAGAAGACCATCTGATGGCATTCACCAACCTGATGTACCTTCAAGGGTTGGATGATCCCACTTGGTGCAAGTGTTTCCCAGCGACTGTCAAAGGAATCGCACAACAATGGTTCGGCAACCTGCCGACTGGTTGTGTAAATAACTTCAAGACGCTTGCTTACTTATTCACCTCCAACTTCGCCATGAACATCCCTGCGAAGAAGACGACCCTTGATTTAGGAACAATTCAGCAGGGCGAGAAGGAGGGGCTTCGTTCTTACATCAGGCGGTTTAACCTGATGAGAATACAGATTGAAGGGTTACCGGATGAAGTAGCCTATACTGACTTTTTCAGAGGTCTCAAAGACGGGTCGACCTTCAAATTTGATTTGGTCCGAAAGAGGGTGGCGACTCTTCAAGAGGCCTTGATTGAAGCGGAAGCTTATATACAAGCGACTGATCTTTGTAGTACGGTAAAACAATCAGACGGGAGAAGGTCCGACAAAAGAGAAGGACGACAGAAACAGTCGTCAAACAAAGACGAGAAGAGAAAAGAGGTCTGGGCAGCTGATTCCTCTAAACAGCCGGCCCAGAAAAAGAAAAAAGAATTCAAACCATACTCCCCAAAGTATGCGTTTAACAAGGATAGCCAATTTATCCTAAAGGAAATCAAGGGACGGATCTCAATTGAGAAGCCGGTCCCCATGAAGGGTTCTGCAAACAATCGGAACCAAGAAAAATTCTGTGATTATCATGAAGATGTTGGTCATCACACCAATGAATGCATCAGTCTCATGCGGTATCTGGACCGCCTGGCTGAGCAAGGTGATCTTGACACTTATGTCAAGAAATCTACGGGGAACACTTCCTCAAAAAAGCAGTCGGCCAAAAAGAATCAACAGGCCGTCAGTTTCGATACAGATGATGCAGTCGTCTACACCATTGCAGGCGGCTTCTTAAGAGGCGGCCCCACTATTAGGGGCAACAAAGACAATATCAGACGGTTAGATGTAAATTTTCGTTCACCAAGAACGGCCCTCCAAATATTCATTTCCTGAGATTGTCATCACTGAAGAAGATCTAGGAGGGGTAAGAGGGCCGCATGACGACCCTATCGTTATTGAATGTAAAGTGGCCAACCAGAGAGTTGGCCGAATCCTCATAGATACCGGAAGCTCCTCAGATCTCATCAGTAGCAAATGTCTGTTGAAACTAAAATATCAGATTGATTGCATACATCCGGCATCCCACCCTTTAGTAGGGTTTGGAGGAAGAGTCGTCCACCCAGTGGGACTAGTGGATTTACCCATCCGCCTGGGCGAAAAAGGGGAAGGACGACACATGGTAGTCAGGTTCCTGGTAGTAGAAGAACTCTCGGCCTACAACATGATTCTGGGACGACCAACCCTGAATAATTCCAAGGCTGTTATAATCCCATCTCTTATGTTGCTCAAGTTTGAGAGGGATAATGGAACAGTCGGGTCCCTAAGGGGAGATCAGAGGATGGCCCGTGAGTGCTATCTCTCGGATGTCAAGCCCACTGTTATGGCCACTGGGTCGAGCGGTGGAAAAATAGACCTTGACAATGTCAAGGAGAGTGCGCCTGTTCAAGAAGCAGGCGGCAAGAAGAGAAAGGCATCCCAGACAGGGGCCGCAAGAAAAGACATAAAATAGCAATCATTGGCAAAGGAGCGGTCGAATGAATTCCGCCCTCAGCCAGCTGGTGAGCATACGGACCTGATCTTAGATGACTCGCGTCCTGACAGAACAATCAAGGTTGGGACGGCTGCTCTAAGGGACCTGGGTGACGACTTTCACAAACTATTAAAAGAATACAAGGACATCTTTGCATTCGAAGTCCATGAAATGCCAGGCATTGGTCCTGATCTGGCGGTACATAAACTGGCCGTGGATCCGAAAAAGAAGCCGGTACGGCAGAAGAAGCGGAACCGTGGCGAAGAAAGAAGTCAGGCGGCAACCGCCGAAGTTAAAAAATTACTTGATGCAGGGTTCATTCGGCAATGTTACTTCCCAGACTGGGTTGCAAATGTGGTTCTTGTTAAAAAGCCGAATGGCACCTGGCGAATGTGTGTAGACTACACAGACTTAAACAAGGCGTGCCCCAAAGACAGTTACCCTCTGCCTAAAATTGATAACCTGGTCGACTCAACAGCCGGCCATGCTTTGATGAGCTTTATGGACGCCTACTCTGGTTTCCATCAAATTCCTTTATGGGAGAAAGATCAGGAGAAGACGGCCTTCGTCACTGATCAGGGGTTATACTGTTACACGGTCATGCCGTTTGGTCTTAAGAATGCCCCGACCACTTTCCAGCGAATGATAAACACTGTGTTCTTTGATCAGATTGGGAGAAATGTCGAGGCATATATTGATGATATGATTGTCAAGTCTAAACTTCAGAAAGATCATCTGTCGGACATCCGAGAAACTTTCGCCAAACTCAGGCGGCACCATGTCATGCTCAATCCCAAGAAATGTGTCTTTGGAGTAAAGTTTGGGAAATTTCTCGGATTCCTTATCAATCAGAGAGGAATAGAGGCGAACCCTGAGAAGGTGCAGGCGGTCATCGACATGCAGTCGCCTCGTACCATCCGAGAGGTCCAGAAGTTAACTGGTTGTCTGGCGGCCTTGGGAAGATTTCTAAGCCGATCAGGCGACAAATGCCTATACTTTTTCCAGGCAATTAAGAAAAAGGCAAGGTTTGAATGGGGGCCGGATGCTGAGGCGGCCTTCCAGAAATTGAAAGTTCACTTGCATTCCTTGCCGAGGCTGGTCAGCCCTTTGCTCAAAGAAGTACTCTACATGTACCTGGTCGTCTCTGATCATGCGTTAAGCGCTGTTCTCCTTGCTGAAAGAGACGGTTGTCAGCTCCCGGTCTACTTTGTCAGTCATGTACTGAAAAATGCCGAGTTGAGGTATCCCTTAGTGGAGAAATTTGGTCTTGCACTCTTCATGGCTGTTAAAAAATTGAAGCCCTACTTTTTGGCACATGCAGTCGTCGTGTATACAGACCAACCTATCAAGCGGCCACTGACCATCATGGAGTCGTCAGGCCGAATGATCAAATGGGCCATAGAAATACAGAGCCTCGAAGTTACCTTCGAGCCTAGAAAAGCAGTGAAGGGGCAAGCCTTTGCTGACTTTATTGTTGAGATGACTCGTCCTCCTGACTCTCAAGTTCCAGACCAAGTCTGGAAGGTATATGTGGATGGAAGCTCTACTTCAAATGGTTGTGGAGCAGGCGTCATATGTCAGTCGCCAGAGGGCGACAGGTACGAGTATGCTCTACGCTTCAGTTTTCAGGCCTCAAACAATGAGGCAGAATATGAAGCTTTACTAGCCGGAATCCGCATGTGCAAGGCGGCAGGGGCAAGAAAAATAGACGCCTATTCCGATTCACAATTGATAGTGAGTCAGTACAATGGAAAATACGAAGCAACCCATCCGGCCATGATCAAGTATTTACAGGCGGTACGACAGGCGGTCGGATCCCTTGAAGATTTTCGTTTGACCCAAGTGCCGAGATCAGAAAACAACCAGGCGGATGCACTTTCAAAATTAGCATCATCCGCCTCTTGTGATACTCCTCGAACTATTTTTTGGGAAGTAATGGAGAGGAGAAGCATTGAGGAAGAACCTATTGGAATCTCAGACAAAAGCTCAACCTGGATGGATCCAATCAGGGCATATCTGACAAAGGGTACCCTGCCGGATGATCATCAACAGGCGGCATCACTGAAAAAACGAGCAACCAGTTTTGAAATAATAAAGGGAGAACTTCACAAAAGGGGGTACCTTCAACCCTTCTTAAAGTGTGTTACTCCAGAAAAGGGACGAGAGATACTAGACGATCTTCACTCTGGTTACTATGCTTCCCATATAGGCGGTAGGACGCTTGCTCAACGGGCAAGGCGGCAGGGCTACTTTTGGCCTACTTTAGAAGCAGATGCAATGGAGATGGTGAAAAAATGTGACAAGTGCCAAAGGTTTGGCAAGCTAATTCACCGTCCGGCTACTGACCTCACTACCATTCATAGCCCACTACCGTTTGCTAAGTGGGGCATGGATATTCTGGGTCCATATACGCCTGCTACAGGCGGAAGGAGGTACATACTTGTTGTCGTCGACTACTTCACTAAATGGGTAGAGGCGGAGGCTGTAAAGGGAATCAAGACGAAGGATGTAATTTCATTCATTTGGAAAAATGTCATCACTCAGTTCGGGGTTCCCATGTCTATGGTTTTTTATAATGGTCCCCAATTTGAGACGCCTGTTCTCAAAAGCTGGTTGGGTGACCAAGGAATTGCACACTACTTTGCATCTGTCGGCCGTCCACAAGCAAACGGCCAGGTAGAAGCCTTTAATAAAATCATCTCAGACGGTCTGAAGAAAAAGATTGAACGAGCAGGCGGCCTATGGGCGGATGAATTACCACATGTTCTCCGGGCCATTAGGACGACTGAAAAAGGGGCAACTGGAGAAACTCCATTCCTCCTAACTTATGGTGCGGAAGCTGTTCTTCCAATAGAACACTACGAGCCGACTCTTTGAGTAATGCTATATGACGAAGAGGCAAACTGGGAAGCCATGCGCCTGGCATTAGACTCACTTCCTGAAAGGAGGGGCAATGCTGTCTTGTGCCATGAAATTTACCGTCTGAGAATGACTAGATCATACAACAAAAAAGTACACAGGCGTCCACTCAAAGTGGGGGACTTTGTACTTAGAAAAATGGAAGCAGTTGGAAGGGCTAATGAGTCTGGCAAACTAACTCCCAACTGGGAAGGACCCTACCGAATCTGTGAAGAGGTCAGGGACGGTACCTACCGTCTGGAAACACCAGACGACCAACCGTTGCCTCGAACTTGGAATGCAGATAATCTTAAGAAATATTTCTTTTGAATGATATAAATAGTCAAGGGCTACTTAATAAAAGTTTGCATACTTAATATTCAATTTTGTACTAAGAGGGGCACGCCTACTAACAAACAGTCGGCTACTCTCCATACTCAGTTTTCATTTTTACCTAAGAGGGGCATGCCAACTGACAAACAGTCGGCTACTCTCCATGTTTAATTTTTATTCTTATCGGCTACCCTCCACTTACTTAGCACCTACGTTCACCAAGAACTAACCAATTCCATAACCCGAATGATCATTCCAGGCGCCAAGCCAACTGATCCAATCTTTAAACTAATACGACCTGTCCCAACATCATAGCAGGCGTCCGGCGGCATCCCTCCGGATGAAATTCGTCGCAGAGAGCAGCTCCCTTTTGGGTGGAACATTGCTCTATAAACTAATTACACGACACCTATACGACTGTCCCCAAGGGCAACCACGTAGCCGTTTTTGAGACAAGGATAACTCTATCACTAACCAAACCAGTGGTAGCAGTTGGCATCTGAGTCAGATGACCGCCTGTATTACTTGGGATAAATGCAGGGGGTACCTCTTGAGTTAATAGCCAACAAACATTGACGAATCAAAAGGTTCAGTCGGCCTCCGCCGCTTGGTACCTTTACTACTCAAGCAGGAGTGACGGCGACTGAGTAACACCAAAGTTAAATCATAGTCACTCTCTCAAACTTAGTATGGAGCCTAAAAGGTATGAGTCGTCTGCCTGTTTTTAGCAAACAGGGGCTCTCAACGACTACTCCTGTTTTTAGTATGAAACTAAAAAGGTGTTCATACAGCACCTGTTCACACTAGATTTAATATGGCGGAAAACAGTCGGCCTAGACGGCCTAAAGTCTCAAGCCTAAAAGCATGACAAGTAGGAAACAACTTTCTTACTTGGTTAAATTTTACAAATGACAGGATCGCCTGCCTAAAGGGGATCCAGTCTTTAAAATGGTTCGAATACCGATTGGATAAATGGCCGACTGATCGTCTAGCCTGGAAACAGACAACCAGTTGTCCAGGGGCATAGGCGGCGTGACTAACTATCCGTACCTGTTTGCAACTATCGGCCATGTAAAACAGTCGGTATAGTGTACAATTGGATATCAGAATATTCAATACTTAAACAAATTTGAAGCAAAACAAAAAAACTTCATTAAAAAGAAGCCGGTCATTAAAGACCGGCAAATATTCAGAGCCCCGGTCCCCTGGCCGGGTAAATAGAAACAAACGGCACGCAGGCCGTGGAAAGAAGACATAAAGCTTAAGAAGGGGGCAAATCTTCAATATTAGCAGCTGCCGCCTGGTCAGCACTCTTCTTGCTGGACTCGGCTTCAGCTGCATCCTTCTTTGATGCATTACCCCCAAGCAGCACAAGCGCCACTACCGGCTCCTCCTCCTCCTCCAACGCCTCTTCCTCAGCAGCCGCCAGGATCTCTTGATTATATCTATCAGAACACTGGCGGTACGTTTTTTCCCATGAGGCAAAGTCGGCATTGGGGAAGAGGCGGCCCCAAGTCATGCGCTGGATTTGATCAGAGTCTTCCATCATCTCCCGGACCAGCTCTTTCTTTTCTTGCTCGGCCTTTTCCGAGAGCTCCTGAGTAAGACTCTTCTCCTGGGTCACCAGGCGTACCTTTACGCTCGCCAAGGATTTCTCCAAGGTTTCGTATGAGGACATCTTTTGGCGAAGAGGTCTCAGCTCGGCCTTGAGGTTGTTGATGGTCGCCTCCAGCTCGCTATTCCTCTTCTGGGCCGCCTCTAACTGAGCCCGGATAGCGGCGGTAGCCTGCGCCTGATAATAAAGAATATCAATGGTCAGAACTTCATTTTGGGAAATTTGAAACATTGCCTTATCACAGTCAGAGGCGGCCATAGCTTTTGCAGCCTTTACCTCTTTGTTCTTCCGGTCAAGCGGCTTGCGAAGGCCGTTCACTCGGAGCAGGGCCTAAGTAAAAAGGGGAACAGGCGTCAGTTTCCAAACAAAAAAGAAAACAGGCGTCCTGGAATTCAAATACTCAAAAATATGCTAAGTATACCTCAGCAAGGACCCCTGCAATCCCGTCTAGGTCAAGGGTGCCGACACCCCTGACCGCCTCCCTTTCAGCTGGAGGAACGACTTTGATCATAGACTTGGCCACCTCGACCAAGTCAGGCTCCTGAGGGCCGGCTGCATCAAGCATAAACAAACGGATTAGACCTAGTAAAGAAGGGAGCAAGTCTAAAATTTACAAGGACAATTTCATACTTCTAGGTGGCCCAGCTGGAGTTTTAGAAGAAGTGGCCGGCTGTTTCTCAACCGCCACATGTTTCCTGGCAGAACCAGGAGAGCTCGCAACAGTCGTCCTCCGGGCCTTGGGGTCCGGCTGTTGAGAAGAAGAAGCTCTTGGAGCGCCCGTCTAAAAAAGAAAAAAAGAGTCAGTATATGCATAAACACAACTCCAAAAAGAGGGTGAAAGGTTCGAAGCCCACCAAGGGTGCCCCCTTGTTGGGGGAGTCGGTTGAAGACTGTTGCATGATGGAGGCCCACAACATGGCCGCCGCAGTCTTGGAGGCGGTAATTTTGCTCATGGCGTCCGCTGCAAAAACAAATAGCAAAGTTAATAAAAGTCATAACAAGAAATGCACGGAACAACAGAGTATTCGACAGGCCGGCTACCTCTTGAGCACCGACTGCTGAGGCCACAGGCGGCCAAAAAGTACTCGTCGTAGAGCCATTTGAAGCTCGGGACGCAGTGCAGGGGTACTTGCTCTCGTACCCCTGAAGTGGAGTTCACCTTCGACTCTACTTTGAAGAGTCCTTTATCTAGGATCTCTTTCTTAGCCTTGGGGGGAACAGGCGGCATGCTGCGGCCGCCTGCAAGAAGGGGCAGATTCCTGTTCCACCTGTAAAAGCGCTTGTTCAGCTCTGTGTCTGAACTCTCAATGATAAGGAAGGTGCTCCGCCAGTCTTTCCATTTGTTTGCTTTACCTCTCGTCATGAGGTAGCCCCTGTGGCTCGTCAATTGATACCAGCCGGTACCGCCTGCCTTAGGGGTCCGGCTGAGGTAGTTCATGTGGGCGAAAGCCTCGAAGTTCGGCTCCACCCCGTGCAGTTCGCACCCGGCCACATAGCCGAGTACGTTGACCCAGGAGTTCGGGGCTAACTGCCACAACCCCAACTCATACCCATCCAAGATCCGCTGAACAGCCGGATGTAGTGGGAAGCGCAGCCCAGCCTTGATGGCCGCCTCGTAGCAGCCAAAGCAGGCGCCATCATAACTGGTACCAGCCGGCCGGACGACTGTGTCTTCTGGATCCGGCACGAACACTAAAAAGCCGGGGCCCATTGTGTGGTTTGCGATAAAGCTCTCCACTTTCTCTTGCATGGCTGTGATCCGGCCCCGAGGTACCGTGCAGTAGTAGGGGGTATTTTGCTCTCGGTGAGAGGCGGATGGCTCCGCCCAATCGTCCCCCTTCTCAACTGCGTGAGAAAGCCTCGCCTCTTGCAGGCGACTGTTTTTCTCTTCTGTGTCCAGAGAAGCATGGCCAGAAGAGCTAGACTCGGAATCGTCCTCTGACGAGTCCGAAGAGGACGACTCCTCCCCTCTCTCGGAGGGGCCCGCCTCCTCTCCTTTAAAAGGAGCAGGAGAGAATGTAGAATTGTCAACTGTAAAATGGGAAGGGGTCACTTTGACTCCTCCCTCAGAACTGCCGGCTTTCAAGCCACTTTGTTTCACTTCCACATCTGGCGCCTGGTCAGATGTTTCACTAATCGGCACCCTGTGGGAGGAGCCGTCTGAGTTTGAGATCCTGGCAGTCTTTTTTGTTCTGGTCATCATGCTCTGCATAGACACAGATACAGTCGGACTTTGTATAAAGGGAAAAGATGGGTCCAGAAAAGGGCAGGCGGCACTCCTAGTCCTAGATTCAACCGTCCCCGGTGACCGGCTGATCACTAACCTAGGTCGTGTCGTGTGCTTCCGTGGTGCCATTTCAAAAAAGAATAAAGTAAGGAGAAAATTAAGAGTAAGAGAACCGACGGTTACCTGAACGAGTGACGATTGATGAAGTTCCGAAAATCCTTTGCAGTCGGCTTGTCAGAGCAGGCGGTAGGCAGAAAGGGTCCAAAATGTCAGAGCAAGTTCAGGGGTCCGAATGTCCTCTCTAAAAGTTCTCAAATGTGAAAATGACTGAAGTCAACACCCCCTTATATAGGCGAAGTTAGAAGTCGAAGGGTCCCTTCCAAAGTTCAAAATTTTGGCGGGAGAATCTCTCGGCCTTTCGCCGATTGACACCTGTAGCAGGCCGTCGCCTGTCATAGTGCGACACCTGTCACAGGTAACACGTGACCAGTCACGTGCCACCTGTGAGGGGCAAATGATTAGGGGATTTTTCCCCACCAATCACCATCTGACAAGTGGACCAATCAGGTTCCGCCATGTGTCCGTCACATGGGCCAATAGGAGCCTGCCACGTGTCAAGCAATGATCCGTCCACTATGGACCAATTACGACACGACACGTGTCCTTCCCATGACACCTGGGATAACCGGTCACCTAGGCCCAACTTCCGTGGGAAGCCCAATCAGCCCAAGGTTAACCTAAACCTAGATTGGCACGTTTCCCGAGGTTATAAATACCTCCCTTAATCCTCATTAAGGGAGATTACGCAGATTACACACATTAAACTCTCTCACCTAGAGAGACCCAATCACTTTAATTTCCGCATTAATTACTCCTTAATCAAGTACTAACTTGACCGTCAGAGGCGGATCTCCAATCATCCGGAGCATCCGTTTGTTTTGCAGGTACAGGCGTCCGGTTCCAGTCTTGGAATTGTAACTCTCCCGCAGGACATCAGAAAACCCCGAAACAAGTCGCATGACTGACTCTCTCGGTTTGTTTCTGAATACTTCATTGAAGTATTCTGAAAGCTGTCTGGGTAAGTCGACGTTGAATCCGACTCAGACAACTGTTGACTTCTAATCTGCTGGATTAACATCCGGGCATCTGAGTAAGTCCTTTTTTATCCATCCGGCTGAAATTGTCGGATGGCCTTCCGTTTCCCTGATTCAGGGAAACGGAGCTTTGAAAGGTCGATCATGGGCCCATACGCCCCCTTTAGTTTAGGGTGAGGAGTAGGCACACGATCCTTAACGTGCTTCTTCCCTGAGGGAGAAGGCTTCTTGGCCGACTAACCTTTGTTGGTGCCAGTTGACCTATTTATCAGGTCCTTGATTTCCTCTTCAAAACTCGTCACGAATTTCATGATTTCTTCTCTTGTAACAGGGGTAGCTCCCTGTGCCGCCTGGGGTGTCCCAGCCGGCTTGATGGTTAGGCTGTTGGGACCAGATTTGTCTTCGCCCCGTTCCCTTGTTTCCTTGGAACGGGTGTGTCTTGTTCCGAATGACCCGTCTGGGGCCACGTACGTGTCGACCTCAAGGTCGTCACTACTATCTTGGTCCGTGTGGACCTCAACTTCGACCGTAGGCCGTTTGCCTTCAACAGGCGGTACATACTCTGATGCCATCTCAGAAGTACTTTCCCCACAAATGACGCCAAATGTTTTGGGGTTTTTGAAGTCCCTCGGGAGAGTTACAATTCCAAGAATGCGCGTCGACCGCCTGTACCTGCAAAACCACGGAAACTCCGGTTGGGTGGAGTTCCGCCTCCGACGACCAAGTTAGAACATATCCGGATGTATAAAAGTGCGGAATGTAAGGGTTTTTCTCTGGTATTCCGAGAGAATTATACAATTAATATTGCTCGGGTTTTGTGTGTATATTTATGAATGTGCAATAAATGAGGATTTTCCTCTATTTATAGTGTGAGGGGATCAGTTCCCCTCTCAAAGGTTGGAGTGCCACATGTCACTAGAGGATTGGTTCTCTTGGAACCCCTCTAAGGCAGACACGTGTCAGCATACGATTGGTCCACGTGGGCAGGGTAACTTTACCCTAAACAATATGAATTACTTAGAGCATAATTTATTAAAACTAAGGTTAATCTTTTATTTTTTACAAGAATTTCAAAGATTGACACAGCATCATGTAAAAATAGTACTTGACCTACTTCTCAATTATAACAATCAAATGCAAGAGAAACTGCTGACAAATGTTGAGGATTGGGAAGAGATGAAAGCAAAAGGAATTTGAAGAATTGTAAATGTTTTTAATAGATTTGTATATATCATAGGCATTAGAGTACTTTAAGTTATATAGTATTAATCCAAAACATTAGTTTAAAGGTTTAAGTAGTATGGTTGTATAAAGAATACATATTATATCTCTGAGTTGAAGTAGTAGATTTATTCCATGTGAAAAATGGTGCTAGATATAAAAGTAGAAGAAATCAATAAAAAAGTAATGTTAAAGTAAAAGAAATTAATCCAAAAGTATATGAAATTATCATTAAAGTAAAAGGAACAAATTTAAGAGATAAATAATGTTAAAAAAATAGTCAGAAATATGATGTTCGATTTAAAAGTAAAGGGAATTAGTGTTAAAGTAAAAGACATGAAGTTAAAAGTAAAAGAAAAAAGTTCAAAAAATAGTCTTCGTGAGGTGGTTGTGGAGGTGGAGGTGGTTGTGAGGTGGTTGTGAGGTGGTTGTGGAGGTGGTAGTTCAATGCTTGTTCACACTAAAAAAAGTACAAATTTTCCGAAATATTATTGGTTGGAAGGTCGTGCACCATATTATTTCAACTATTGGCCATGTGATAGTGTTAGTGGAAATACGATGGTTGTGCGGTGGTAGAAGATGAAATATAACATGATAATACAATTCATATGATATATTATTCATTGTGAAAGACACGAAAAAAACAATATCATAAAGTAAATGAAATATTTCATAAAATTAAAGTATAATAGGTAAAAGTAAACAAACTGAACTTTATATCTGCAGTATAATTACTTAGAGTAAACGTAAAAATATTACATTACAAAAATAATAAAAAAAACATTAATATTTCTTCAGTATATCTTGATCTTCCATAACATCTTCAAATTTCCAAGTATTATATTAACTGCACAAAAATAAACATCAGAAAAATCAATGACAGATTAAAGAAAATAAATTTCAATGTAAAGCAAAAAAATTTCAACTTAAAGTAAATGAGAAAAATATAAAGGTAAAATACCTAAAAAAAAGTACAAGTATGATAACACCTGCACAAAAATAAAAAGTAAATCAAGTTAAATGTTAAAGTAAATAAATAACAGATTAAAGTAAATGAAACACATGTAAAAGCAAAATACCTGAAGAACTACTTGTTTGGACAGTTCCTACTGTCATGTGAAACACCAAATTGCCCACAAGCTCTACAGGTTCCGCCCTTTTTGGATTTTTCTTCAGAAGCTATTTCTTTTGCACTCTTCAACCGCTTTGAACTTCTGGCAGAACCTTTATTAAGACACTGATTTGGAGGCAAGATATTTACATCTACTTCATTTGACCAAACCAAAACCTGAATATCAGCATCTTTCACCTCTTTTGAACTAGTTGCATTTTCAGGATTATTCTTTATCAGCATCTGCTTCTGAAATGAAGATAATGTCCTAATAAGCTCAGATAAATCATCCTCAAATTGCTCAGATAAACTCACACAACTGAAAATCTTGGACCACACATCACTCACCAATTGCTTCCTCTTATCATACTTAGAAGCATCATCCAGAACAGCATTTATGCCTTAAGCTTTCTTCAGAATGTCTTTTCTCCAACGATTCATGATATAAAGATCAAGAATTTCACGTATAGACTTGCCTTTCATAATAAACAGAATGTGTCTACTTAAGATGCCTTGACTCTCAAACATTTTACAAGTACAACTGCATTCATATGTGGCCAAGTCAAAATTTACATCAAAGTTTTTCCTTTTCTCATGATCAACAATTACAGAAAACTCCAAACCATCTCCATATAGAGAACTACAACTTTCAACACCACATGAGAAACAGGCTGCCTGGCATTCTTCTTCAAAATCATAAAAGATGGCACGACTGTAAACAAAAGCAGCATGCTTTTCCAAGTGCAAATGAGTAGCCAATTGAGGCTCAGATTTATTAAGCCTGTTCAACTCATCCTGTTCATGCCTTTGAGCATCAAGAGCAGTTTCATAATGGACAAAGAATTCAACACAGGTCACATGAGGGTTTATAAAATTATAAAAAAAATTGTTTTCACCTTCAGACCTAGAAGTAGAACGCAGTAACACACCCATAAACAAGTCCCTGGAATATGCAGGGATCCAAAGATGCCTAATATTGAACATGTATGCAAACCACTCATGATCTACAAGGTCAAATTCCTCCATAACATTGTTCCAGCCATCAACAAATACATGGGGATCAATTTCTCTATCCCAAACTATTGCACTTAGCTTTTTCAAGAACTCAGTTTCATTACAAAACTGAGTTCTAACCTTTTCAGGTACCTTCCTCATTATGTGCCATATACATAACTTGTGTTTAGTGCTTGGTAAAAACCTTTTGTATGGCAATACCCATTACAGGGTCTAGATCAGTGATTATGCAAGAGGGTTCTCTTCCCATACACTTCAAAAAAGTTTGAAATAGCCACACAAAAGATTCTACATCTTCTTTAGATAATAAAGCAGCACAAAATGTAACACATCTCTTATGATTATCAACTCCAGTAAAAGAGCAGAAAACCAATGAGTATTTATTTGTATCATAGGTAGAATCAAAAGATAAAAAGTACCCAAACAATTGATAATCTCTTCTACCAATAGCATCAGCCCAAAAAACACGTGTCAAGTGCCTGCTTTCATCAACACAATAATCAAAATAATAACCCCCTTTACTGCTTTTCACTTTTTGTTCAAGGTTTTGAACAAACATTGCACCATCAGCATTAGAGATATAAACTTTCACGTCCCTAGAAAAATTTTTGAAGTCGTTTTTATTGCCCCTGACATTTTTAAACCCACCACAAAGTTCTTTCATGATCCTATAAGACATAACAACCCCTATATTTAACTTTGAGTTGTCAAAAATAAACTTCTTATGAGCAAAATTTAAACTAACTTCATATTTAGTAACCTGCCTAGTAATAGGTGTAGAAAAAGGGTGAGAATGGGACTCATAAAAAGAGTAAACCATATACTGGCCACCATTACAAAACCTAAATTTAATATTAGCAGGACATCGAACTCTCTTCACAGTCTTTTTCCTTAAACATGCACCTTTAACTTGTTTACCAGCTTTCTTGTTATTTGTCACATACCCTTCTTTGCTATATAATAAATATTTAATTACAGTAACTCCTTTACCATTATTAGAACCAACCTTATTTTTATCTACTTTAGTATTACTAGAACAGACTTTAAATCCACACTCATTAGCATATTTGTAATAAAAGGCAATACCATCTCCAAGACTATCAAATTTCATTCCAAGAATAGGTTTGTTTTCCAAAGAGCAACCTAGGATATACTCTTTATCACCACTAGAATTATAATATATCTTAGGAAGCACAGGCTGAGTAGGTGTTTTGAAAACTCTTACATTCATATCTTCATCAGTGACAGCAGCAGAACAATGCTCTACACTTTCAGTCATCTTCCTGAAAAGTAAATGAATAAAAAAAAAGTAAATAAACAATAACAAAAAGTTAACCATTTAAAAAGTATACTAATAAAAACTATTAGACGTATACTAAAAAGTAAACGACTCAAAGCAAAAGGTAAATAAAAAAGCTCAAAAAGTTAAACAAACTAAAAAAAATGAAGTTATAAGGATTAAGCAAAATTAATAATGAAAAGTAAATGACTCAATGCAAAAAGTAAATTTAAAATAACAACACGTTATACTACTTGATTAAGACCAGCCAGCCATATAGCAACTTTATACATAACCACTGCCATGAATTGGGTAAGCAAGTGTAAAAGCCCTAAACCGGAAATAAAAAAAAACCCTAAATCGTAAAAATAAAGCCCTAAATCAAACACTAAACCGTAGAAAATAAATCAGAGAACAATTAAAAAGTAAAAATAAACTAATTGATAAAAATTAAAATAAAAAAAACCCTAAATCGCGAAAATCGTAATGAAATAAACAACAAAAATAAAAATAAAATAAAAAACACAAGAAAATTACCTCAATGAATGACAAAAATCGAAGAATACAAAGTAATTGAAGATCAAAATCGAAGAATTTGACAAATCAATGATTACAAGCAAAGAGAGCAGATCGCGAAAAATTGCCTTTGAAAGAATTTGAAGGTAAAGAGAGAAAATGCGGAAGAACATAGAGAGAAAAAATGAAGCAGCGCCTGGAAAAACAAGGGAGGTCATTAAACTGCCAAAATTACGAAAATAACATTAATGAAATTGAAAAAGGCGGGTGAAGCATGAGCCGTTGGATTAAGAGCGATCAACGGTCACGATGAGTTCCTAGTTCCTAGTTCCTATTATAGGACTTGGTTTTCACATGATCCTAATTCTATATATATATTAATGGTCAAAGAAGCATCTTAAAATGTCGTGCAAAGTCAAAATAAGACTATCAAATTGAAACGGGGTCGGGGGAAGTACTTGTAGAAACTATAACATCTAGGTTCCCAGCTGGTGCATACTTTAAAAGGTTGTCTCTTCGAAGGCATCTAATAAAATTGGAATGATATAGAGAAGATTAGCATGGCTCCTGTACAAGGATGACACACACAAATCGAGAGAAGGTCCAAATTTGAAATTGGGTATTTCTGCTGATGATCGAATCACTGAATGACACTTCTTGGTGTTGCTTAGGGTTCTCTTCTTTTCGATCAGATACCTTAGTGTTCCTTTCTCTTCAAAAAGACTATAATAGTTCTGATCCGTATAAGCCCCTTGTTGATAAAGTTACATCTAAAGTGAATGGTTGGTTTGCAAAGCATCTATCTTGTGCTGGAAGACTTCAACTAATCAAGAGTGTGCTCTTTGGCATCAGACCTATTGCCACATATCTTTGTATTGCCTAAAAAGATTATGAGAGAAATTGAGGCCAAATTTAGAACTTTCATAAAAAAAAACTACAAAGAAAGCTTTAGTAGCTTGATCTCAGGTTTGCTTGCTTAAGGTGAGTTGTGCTCAGAATCTAATTTCTTTACTTGAATAGAATACTCCTACCATCACCAGATTGTTATGGGACTTATTAGCTCACAAAGCTCACAATTTTTGGGTTAAGTGGGTCCATAATTATTATTTCAAGGATGGATATTGGTGGACTACGCCTTCACCTAAGAAATGTTATTGGGTTCTTAATTAGGAAATTCTTAGGATGTAGGAAAGTTGTTGATGATATTGAGGGTTGGAAGGAGTGCAACTTGGTGAAAAAGGGAGTATTAAGAAGTTTATCAGTTGCTTATCCTTTATACACCTAGAGTTCCCTGGAAAAGAGTGATTTGTAATAGCTTGGCTTCCCCAAAAAGTCTTTTTAAGTACATGGTTAAATTTGAGGAATAGATAGGTGACTAAAGATAGGATGCCGATCTAAAATATCTAGTGTGATTTGATGTGTTTTTTATGTGCTCATGAAGTTAAATCTGTTTTACATTTTTCCTTTAAATGTTCTTACTCTTTGCAGATTTGGGAGAAGATTATGGTGTTGCTGAAATACAATAGAAATGTTCAGAATTTTGATGAAGATGTTAGATGGGTTCTTCAGCATGGCAAGAAGGCTAGACCAAGAAACAGATTGTTGAACACGTACTTTGCTGGAACAGTGCATAGTATTTGGTTACAGAGTTACTCTTTGATTTTCATTGGAAGTTGTAAAGCTAGAGACGTGTTGTTAGGGATATTATTTGTAATGTTTGCTTGTAAATAACTTGTTAGTGACATTCAATTGCTTTTTATGTTTTTTTTTTCTCTACCTCTTGTTGTTATCTGGTAAAGGGAGCACCCTTCCTAGAAGATGACTTTCTGGTTCCTAAGTTGCTTCTTGGTCTCAGAAGTGAACCCTTCGTAGAAGGTGACACTTTTATCCCTCAAATAGGTTTGGTGGGTATTTGGCCTTTGTGATCTTGTGGTGTTTTGGTGGTTACAGCTTAACTCTTTGTAAGTTGTAACTTTCTCCTTTTAGTAATTAAATCTCTATGGATTACCAAAATTTAAAAAATATTGATTGGGGTAAATATCACCCCTGCCACGTGGCCCAATGAGGGCATAACACGTGTCACCCTCATAAAGGCCCAAGGGGATCCAATTAGAGGATGCCACGTGGCATTGAACCCCCAATGGGGGAGCAAATTCTCATCTGCTATAAATAGAGGAATCATCCTCATTCAATTGCATTTATAAATATAGACACAAAATCCGAGCAATATTAATTGCGGAATCTCCTTGAATAAGGGAGAAATACCTATTTACTTTCCGCACTATTACCATCCGGAATCATACTAACTTAATCGTCGGAGGCGGAACTCCACCTAACCGGAGTTTCGTGGTTTTGCAGGCACAGAAGTCAGGCGCGCATACTCCGTATTGTAACTCTCCCGAGGGACCAAAAACACCCGAAACATTTGGTGCCGTCTGTGGGGAGAGTACTACTGAGATGGCATCTGATGCTGTACTGAATGCAGAGGGCAGCCGGCCTACGACTGACCCTGAGGTCCATACGGACCATGAAAGTGGCAGTGGTGACGACTACAATGTCAAAACTTACATGGCCCCAGACGGGTCATTCCGCTCTAGGCGCACCCGTTCCAAAGAAAAGAAGGAACGAGACCAAGACAAACCTTGTCCCAACAACCCAGACAACAAGCACCCTGGACAACCCTAGGCGGCGGAGGGTGCTGCCCCCGTCACTAGAGACGAACTCATGAATCTCATGACTAGTTTCAAGGGGGAAATCAAAGACATAATCAAGAAGTCGGCTGGCTCAAGCAAGGGTCAGTCAGCAAAAAAGACTTCTTCCTCCGGGAAGAAGAAAATCAAAGACTGGGTGCCTACTCCGCATCCCAAACCCAAGGGGACGGATGGGCCCCTGATCGACCTCTCCAAACTTCGTTTTCCTTAATCAGGGAAAAGGAAGGCCATCCGGCATACACAGCCGGATGGGTCAAAAAAGACTTTCTCTAACGCCCGGATGTTCATCCAGGAGAAGAGAAGTCAGAGAATGTCTCAGTCGGCTTTAACGTCGACCCACTCAGACAGTTTCTGAAATGCTTCAATGAAGCACTCGGAGACGCAGCAAGGGAGTCAGTCGCGCGGCGTGTCCGCACGTACTGGCCCTCACGTGATCCAGTAGGCTCCGTATGTGCCCCAACAACAATACGCCCCGTATGGATCTCCATTCATGCAGTCGGCTCCCTTCGGGGGTCAGGCGGCATACCAAGTCCAACCTATGGACTGGCAGCTCCGTCTGCTAAATCTTGGGGAACAGCCTTCGGCTTTCTATCAGGAGATAACCGAGGCGGCGCAGTCGGCCAAGGTTAAAAATGTGTTGGTTGGTGCCTACGACGGTACCACCAACCTAGAAGACCACCTATGGCATACACCAACCTCATGTATCTACAGGGGTTGGATGACGCCTCATGGTGCAGATGCTTCCCAGCTACGTTGAAGGGCATCGCCTAACGATGGTTTGACAACCTGCCGACTGGGTGCATCAATAATTTCAAGACGCTTGCATACCTGTTTGCGTCCAACTTTTCCATCAACATCCCTGCAAAAAAGACAAGTCTCAACCTAGGGGTAATACAGCAGAGTGACAAGGAGGGACTTCGGTCCTATGTCAGGCGGTTCAATCTGATGAGAATTCAGATTCAGGGGCTGTCTGACGAGGTTGCATATACAGACTTCTTCAAGGGCCTAAAGGATGGGTCAACTTTTAAATTTGATCTGGTCCGCAAGAGGGTAGCCACCTTCCAAGAGGCGTTGATGGAGGCGGAGGCCTATATACAGGCAACTGAGCTCTGCGCCATCAAACATCCGTCAGAACCCAAGCGGTCCGACAGGAGAGACAACCGGCCAACCCAGCCGGCCAGGAAAGAAGAAAAGAAAAGAAATCTGGGCAGCAGACCGCCCAGGTCAGCCGTCCTAGAAGAAGCAAAGGAAGTTGGAACCGTACGTCCCAAAGTACGAGTTCAAAAAAGACTGCTCCTTCATCCTCATGGAGATAAAGGACCGGTTGACAATCGAAAAACCGGCTGCAATGAAAAGCTCTGTCAAGAACAGAGACACAAGAAAGTATTGCTAGTTCCATGAGGACGTTGGCCATGACACCAATGGTCGCTATAGCCTCAGGCGGCTATTGGACCGTCTGGCTAATGAGGGGGCTCTGGAGTCCTATCTGGTGAAGTCCAAGGGCAACCCCAAACCAAGTGGGGGACAACCGTCCAAGAAACCGGCTGCTAGCTCTGAAACGGACAAAGAGCACATCTTCACTATAGCAGGCGGCTTCGCAAGCGAAGGTCCTACACTTCGGGGTGCCAAAGATAACATCCAGAAATTATCCAACCCAGAAGATGAGGGCCAGGCGTCAAAAGACACCTTCCCTGAGGTCTTCATCTCTGAGAAAGATCGAGGCATGTTCAGGCGTCCCCGTGATGACCCCATTGTCATCGAATGAAAAGTTTCCAATTAACGAGTTGGCTGGATTTTAATTGATACCGGGAGCTTGTCTGACCTGATCAACTACCAGTGCTTGATGAAGCTTAAGTACAAGCCTAGTAGGATGCACAAGGCTCCTCACCCCCTAACCGTCTTTGGGGGAGGGGTAGTGCATCCGGTGGGGAGGATTGACCTACCCATCCGGCTAGGGGACAGGGGGAAAGGCGGCACATGGTCGTCAAGTTTTTGGTGGTCGAGGAATTGACCACCTACAACCTTATTATGGGTCGTCCCACCCTCAACGAGTCAAAGGCAGTCATCATCCCTCTCTTATGCTGATCAAGTTTGAGAGGGATGACGGATCAGTGGGTGCCCTGAGCGGGGACCAAAAGACGGCTAGGGAGTGCTATCTCTCAGACGTCAGGCCAACTACGACTGCAGCCGGTCATAATGAGGGACTCACTATCACTGATGACAAGGAAGCTGCGCCGGCTCCCAAGGCAGCCGACAAGAAGCGAAAGGCGGACCAATTGGCCCCTGCCGGAAAAGCAAAATAGCAATAACTGACTGGGGAAAGGCCGGATGACTCCGACCCCAGCCGGCCGGTGAAAGCCTTGATGTCGTCCTAGACGACAGCCGCCCCGACAGAGCCGTCAAAGTTGGGACGGTTGCTTTTGAAAAGTTGGGAGCAGATTTGCTCCAACTTCTGAAAGAGTTCAAAGACATTTTTGCCTTTGAAGTGGAAGAGATACCAAGCGTCAGCCCGGATCTAGCCGCCCACAAGCTAGCCGTTGATCCCAAAATAAAGCCGGTTAGGAAGAAGAGGGATCATGGAAAGGAGAGATCTTAGGCGACAGCCGCTGAGGTCAAAAAGCTCCTGGATGCCGGGTTCATTCAGAAATTCTACTACCCGGATTGGGTAGCAAATGTTGTCCTTGTCAAGAAGCCGAATGGTACCTGGAAGATGTGTGTAGATTACACAGATCTAAACAAGGCATGTCCGAAGGATAGTTATCCCCTTCCAAAGATCGACAGCTTGGTCGACTCTACAACCGGCCATGCCTTGATGAGTTTTATGGATGCCTACTCAGGCTTCCACCAGATTCCCCTATGGAAGAAGGATCAGGAAAAGACGACCTTCGTCACTGATCAGGGGTTGTACTGCTACACGGTGATGCTGTTTTGGTTGAAAAAATGCGACTGCTACCTTCCAACGAATGATAAACACGGTATTCATCAATCAAATCGGAAGGAATGTAGTGGCGTATATTGATGACATGATAGTCAAATCCAAGCTACAGGCGGATCACCTAGCCGACCTCCGAGAAACCTTCACCACCCTCTGGCGGCACAAGGTCATGCTTAATCCCAAGAAGTGTGTTTTTTGGTGTTGAGTCTGGGAAGTTTCTCGGATTTCTGATTGATTAAAGAGGCATAGAGGCCAATCCGGAAAAAGTACAGGCGGTGATTGACATGAAATCACCGCGCACTGTCAAGGAGGCCCAGAAGCTAACCGGTTACCTGGCGACATTAGGAAGATTCCTTAGCCGGTCAGGTGACAAGTGCCTTTACTTCTTCCAAGCAATCAGGAAGAGGTCTAGATTTGAATGGGGAGAAGAAGCTGAGGCGGCATTTCAGAGGTTAAAGCAACACTTGCATTCTTTGCCAAGGCTAGTGAGCCTCCTGCCTAATCTACATGTACCTAGCCGTCTCAGATCACTCCCTTAGTGTTGTTCTCCTTGCTGAGAGAGACGGCAAATAGCTCACGGTGTATTTCATCAGTCACATACTTAGAAATGCTGAGCTCCGGTACCCTATGATTGAAAAATTTGGGCTAGCTCTTTACAAAGCAGTCAAGCGGCTAAAGCCCTACTTCTTGGCTCATCCGGTGACTGTCTACACTGATCAGCCGCTTAAGCATCCAATGACTACCATAGAGTCATCCGGCAGAATGATCAAGTGGGCTGTTGAAATGCAAAGCCTGGAGATAACTTTTGAACCTAGGCGGGTAGTGAAAGGTTAGGCGTTTGTTGACTTCATTGTTGAGATGACTTGGCCGGATCAGCCGGAAAATTCCGACCAGGTTTGGAAGTTATTCGTAGACGGAAGCTCTACCTTGAACGGTTGTGGTGCAGGCGTAATTTGCAAATCTCTAGAAGGGGATACCTATGAATATGCACTACGGTTCAAGTTTCAAGCTTCAAACAATGAAGCTGAGTATGAAGCCCTGCTAGCCGGTATACGCATATGTAAGGCGGCAGGGGCAAGAAAAGTTGACGCCTATTCTGATTCTCAATTGATTATGAGCCAATTCAATGGTGACTATGAGGCTACCCATCCGGCAATGATTAGATACCTTCAGGCGGTCAAAGATGAGGCGGGACACTTGACGAATTCCATCTAAGTCAGGTGCCCTGGTCAGAGAATAATCAGGCGGATGCTATGTCCAAATTGGCCTCATCCGCCACTTGTGATACGCTTAGGTCAGTCTTCTAGGAGGTCATGGAAAAATGAAGTATTGAACATGATCACATTGGAATTCTTGACCAAAGCTCTACTTGGATGGACCCCACCGGATTATTTAGTAAACGACACTTTGCCGGATGCATCTTCAGAAGCGGCTCCACTTAAAAAACGAGCTTTGAGCTTTGAAATGTACAAGGGAAAACTCTCCAGAAAGGGTTACCTTCAGCCGTTGCTGAAGTGTGTTACCCCATAAATAGGGAAAAGAGGTGCTAGAAGATCTGCATGCGGGCTTTTTTGCTTCACATATAGGCAGCAAGTCTCTAGCAAAGAGGGACAGGTGGCAAGGTTACTTCTGGCCCACTCTCGAGGCAGACGCCATGGAATTGGTGAAGAAGTGTGACAAGTGCCAGAGGTTTGGCCGGCTCATACACCATCCGGCAACCGATCTTACGGCTATCTACAGCCCGGTTCCATTTCCAAAATGGGGCATGGACATCTTGGGTCCTTACACGCCTACCACAGGCGGCAGAAGATACATTCTGGTGGCTGTAGATTACTTCACCAAGTGGGTTGAGGCCGAGGCAGTCAAAGGCATCAAGACAAAGGACGTCATCTCCTTCATTTGGAGGAACATCATCATCCGGTTTGGGGTGCCTATGTCTATGGTCTTTGACAACGGCCCCTAGTTTGAAACGTCTGTCCTCAAGGATTGGTTGGGAGATCAGGGGATCTCACATTGTTTTGCACCTTTTGGCCGGTCCAAGCAAACGACCAAGTTGAAGCCTTTAACAAGCTCATCTCAGACGGCATAAAAAAGAAGATTGAAAGAGTCGGTGGCCTTTGAGCGGATGAGTTACCTCACGTCCTTTAGGCCATTAGAACAACTGAAAAGGGGGCAACCGGTGAAACCCCGTTTCGCATGAAATATGGCATTGAGGTCGTCCTGCCTATTGAACTTTATGAGCCAACACTCCGAGTCATGCTCTATGATGAGGAGGCTAATAGGGAGGCCATGCATCTAGCATTGGATTCACTCCCGGAACGCAGGGCAACACCGCCTTGCGTCATGAGATATACCGTCTGAGAATGACAAGGGCTTACAACAGAAGAGTACACAAGCGGCCCCTCAAAGTGGGGGACTTTGTGCTACGAAAAATGGAGGCAACCGGTAGGGTAAATGAACAAGGAAAGTTAACCCCCAATTGGGAAGGCCCCTACCGGATTTTTGAAGACGTTAGAGGCGGCACCTACCGCCTGGAAACACCAGACGGCAGGCAGTTGGCCAGAACCTGGAACGTAGATAACTTGAAAAAGTACTACTTCTAAGGAGATTGTAAATACTTTTTGTAAAGAGTAAATGAATGAAAGGAATACCTTAATTCAATTTTTTGTATTAAGTCCCATGTGCAATGCACAACTGGGCATCTCCCAAGTCCCCTGTGCAATGCACAACCGGGCATCTAGCAGGACCTAATTGTGCAATGCACAACCGAACACCCGTTTGCTCAAAATAAGAAGCTAAGTACCTAACTTAGCTACTTAAGGCCCAAAGCCAACATATTTTAAAAACCGACTGCTTTAACCCTAAGCAGTTATCCAGCGACGCCCATCCGGGTGAATTCGTTGAAGAGAACATCTCCCTTTCGGATGGTACATTGTTCTATGCGTCATGAACTCAAACGGCTTTAACCGGTTAGGTTAATAACCCATGTCCGTTTGAATGACCCATCGCAAACAAGATACAGCCGGCTATTGCCCCTATGCAATACAGACGGTTAATTAAATCTTGTTAAGCAGCCAACTTTGCCCAAAAGCACTATAGCCGGACCCCGCTTCCATCCTGAAGTTTAACCCTAATTAACTTCGAAACCATATCTTAAAAATTGTAACCGGCTATCGCCTAAGGCAATACAACTGGCAAATTTTGTCATACTTCAACCGGCTAGTGCCCCAAGGCAATACAGCCGGAAAGTAGCGTTATAAGTCAAAACCGGTTATTGCCCTAACGCAGTACAGACAGTAATATCGACCTTGATCACTAGCCGGCTTTTGCCCAAAAGCACCCCAGCCGGTCTAATGATCCATGAGGAAGGTCAGACCCTGTTGACCTCAGCATCCGCCTTGCTATTGCCCCATGGCAATATAAGCGGCAAATTGTACCTCAGTGTGCAACCGGCTTTTGGAAGAAAGCATTACAACCGGCTACGACGTCAGAAGCAAGGCCAGACCTTGCTTCATACTTAACAAGGGTCTAAAGAGCATACGTCAGGTCCTAGGCTGCATTATGCAGCCGGGCAAATCTGTTGTAAAAGTCAAGGATCTCATATTCATTTATCTAGATAACTATGGACGGCTGCCTGCTTAGACTTAGCAGCTAAGAAAACCAACCATCTAGGGCATACGTAGCTAATACATCCGACATATCACAAAGCAAAAATACAAAAGTTGCAAAAATGAAAAAAGAATTGAAAATGATAAAAAAAAAAAACCGACCCAGTCGACGCATATATATATAAATAAGAATTTGTTCAATTGTTAGCCGGACCCCTGTTCGCTGAAAGATACATGAAATACACGGCACGCAGGCTAGAAAAGTTGAAGACAGTAAAGCTTAATGCTGAGGTAGAGGCTGAGCCGGGTCCTTAGAAGCGGCTTCTGAAGTAGGAGGGACTATCTCTTCTTGATTCTCATCCTGATTCTCTCCCCGTCTGAGCTGATCTCCCCCTGCATGGCCTCGATCTACTTCTGGACCCACTCTTCATAAAGGCTCTGGAGCCGGCTGGTTTGATTCCTGCGCCTCAATGGCAAGATCAGCGTACTTATAGGCAAGTTCCCAGACGGTATACTCCATGCCCGGATGAACCAAGGACCAAGCCTTTTGCATTCTTTTAACGCAGTCTTGCTCATTCTCTTCAATGAGCCGGCTCTGTTCAGCTTCCAGCGTGTTTTTGAAACTCTGATTGGCATTGGCCGCCTCCTTCTTCAAGCGGACGTTGTCAGCCAAGAGCAACGAATTCTCCTTCTTGGCCAAGTCCAAAAAGCTTGGCAGAATATGTCGTCTTCTTCAACTCCGCTTCAGCATTCTCCTTCGCCGCCTGGAGGTTGAAAATCTTAGTGTGGGCTTCATTGAGAGACTGCTGAAGAGTTTTGATGGTGTCCGCCTGTTGCATGATTATGCCTTTAGTTTTTAATTCATGCATAATCATGGAATATTGGCAACGTTATGTGCCTCAGACGCATCCCGTTTAGCCCATCTTACCTCCTCACACTTGCGGGCATAGGCTTTCTGAGCCCCTCCACACGCAGCATTGACTGCAAAAGCCCAAGCGGTGTTTGAAGGGTCAGACGGCATAATAACTTAAACAGTTGGAAGAGCATATACCTCAGCCAGGCGGCCATAACCTGGTCGGCATTGAAGGAGTTGATCCCTGGGATCGCCTCCTTCTCCTCTCTAGGGATGCCCTTCAACATGGCCTCGGCGTACTGTTGTACATCCGGCCAGCGAGGGAGTGATCTGCACCAGAAAAAGATGGTGAGAAGGCAGCATACTTCCCTCCTATTGACTGCCGGCTGCCAGAAGAGTCTTCTGGCTAGAGCTGGGAGTGCGACTTGACCCGTATGGGCTTGCCAAGCAAAGAAGGGTTGAAAGGATCATTAGTACCTTGGGAGGTGAGGCCACGACTGCCCTCAGCCGGCACAGAGGCGCCGAATGCCCTAGGCGGCACTGTTTCCTTGGATGCCTCTTGGACATCCGGCTGCCTGGAAGTAATATCGAACCCCAGGCTTGTGTTTTTGACAGTTTTACCCCCAACCGTCAGCCGACTGGGAACTGTCAGGGAGGAAGTCTTCCTCGCCTTATTTTGAGTGGCCGGCTCCTCCCCCGGCCTGGGCCTTATTAGCTTTGTAAGGGAGCAGGGCACCTTGCTCCCATCCTGAAATAAACACGCAAAGGGTCAGCCGGCAAGAAGTCAAACGGAAGTTGAAGTAGAAAGAAAGGAAGGAAAAGTTAGTATACCTTACTTTTTGCCGCCTGGGCGGCAAGTTTCTTCTTCGCATTTTTTTGCGGATTTCTTTGGCAGATTTAGCCGGTGTCTTCTCTGTTGACAACATGGCTAAGGCTTCCGCTACAAAAAACGACCCATCCGGTTAGAAGAAAGGGGAGGAAAAATATCATGTACAAACGGCAAAACAAGATCAAGCACTAGAGCAACCTACGTTTGTTAAAATGAGTGCTAAGCTTACAGGCGGACAAGAACGCCTCATCACGAAGGAATTTGTGCTTTGGTACCCAGTTCCTGGACACACTTATTAATTCCCCATTGGAGAGGGTGGTGGTGGTCTGTTCAAAAATTTTTGACTCTATTTATTCTCTCGTAGTCCCCATCCGGGATTCGAGGTTTTTTGCATTTGTGCCCAAGAAGTTCTGGCTTTCGGTTGTATATCTTATACTCCCGGTTCTCCTCCTTTGTAGGAGCAGAAACCAGATAAAACCTATTCTTCCAGTCCGACCACTTGGACGGTTTGTCTAGGGTCATCAAGTAATGAGGGTAGGTGGTCAATGTATACCAGGCTCTCCACCCGCTTGGGCTTCTGCTCAGATAATGCATGTGGGCAAAGGCCTCTCAGCCGGGGTTGAGGTTCTACATCTCGCAGGCAGAGATATAGCCTAAGATGTTAACCCATGAATTAGGGGTTAACTGCCAAATACCCAGACCATACCCTCGAAGAATGGCCTTTATGGTGTTGTGTAAAGGGAAGCGGAGACCGGCTAGAAACGCCGCCTCGTAACAGCCGAAATACCCGTTTGAATTCGGTTGGTCATCTTCCCAGACTATAGTGCCCATCTCAGGCGGCACGATTATTCTCCAATCTTCTCCAAGAGGACGTATTTTGACAAAGTCCTCTAAGTTACTGGCCATACTGGCCCTATCTTTTACAGAGACGGGAATAAGGAAATGGTCGCCCATATTGTTCCATGTGGGCCTCTCCTCCTCCTCGCTATCCGCATCCGGTGTAAGAAGGCTGCTGCTACTGCCGCTTTGCTCTGAACCATATGAGGAGCCGGTCTCTTCACCTCTCGCGTTCTCTGAAGGGTTTTCCTGTTCCCTGGAGGGGAGGTGGCATCTTCACCGCTTTCCTGACCCAATCCCAGTATTCCATCACTGGGAGTGCTTGGGGTACCATGCGGTGATCCCCTTGTCATCTCAGCCTGATTAGGGTCAGGCGGCAATTCTTCAGAGGTTTCCCCTGTGTACTCTAGATCAACGACTGTTTTCCTAGTCCGAGCCATTGCGTCCTGCACAGAGACAGAGACGGTCGGTTTGGGAGATGAACAAGGAGAGTCCCAGTACCCAAAGGCGGCACCCCCCGTCCTAGACTCATCCGTACTAGGAGACCGGCTGACCTCTAAATTGTGGTGTGTCGTGTGTGTGTTGGGTGAGCCCATTATTCTAACAATATATACATCCGGGGAAATTTAAAAACAACCTCCAAAAAAGCGAGGAACGAAGGCGTTACCTTGTAGTTGAAAGGAGATGGTAAAAGAAGTTGAGATTGTTGACCAAAGATACCCCAAACGGTATCACTTTGAGCAGACTGCAAATTGGCAAAAGAAAGAAAGGTTAATTACCAATGTTGCCCAAAGACACCGCAGGTGGAAAAAGTCGGCTGTGTTAGACATACAAAGCAAGTAGTCTGGAGATTTTATGAAAGGTTGTCCAAAGACCCCCCAGACGGTATAAACCAACTGAGGACCATTATAGACAACTTACGAAGAAAATTGTACGGAACTGCCACATGCGGCAGAAAGCCGGTTGGGCATCCGATACAACAAAAAATCAAGAGGCTGTTTGCAGATACCCCAGACGGTATAATGCCGGTTGGGGTGTCAGCAAAGTAGCTCAGAAGGGAATTACTCGCACATACCCCAGACTGTGAGACCGGCTGAGGGAACTACGAAACAATTCAAAAGAAAATTTTATTGAAGATACCCCAGACGGTGAAAAACCGGCTGAAGGTCTATTGAATGCAACTCACAATGAGATTGCTTGAAGATACCCCAGACGATGAATAACTAGTTGAGGGTCTATTGAATGCAACTCACAATGAGATTGCTTGAAGACACCTCAGACGGTGTAAACCGGCTAAGGGTCTACTGGGTGCAATTCATCATGAGATTGCTTAAAGAGGCTCCAGACGGCGTAATACCGGCTGCAGCTTTATCAAAAATCAAGATTGAAGAAAATAACAAGGCCAGATGGATACCTTAGTGAGGCGGGCAAAGAAATACTCAGTCGATATCCGGATGACTTGAGGTTGAAGGTTGTTTGCGCGAAAAAGCAGGAGGGATCAGGAGCTCTCTTTCTTCTCTCAAAAAAATTCTCTGTCAAGTTTGACAAAGTGAGGAATAAGAGGAGGGAGTTTCCTATTTATAGAAGATCCCAGAAGGTGAACCGTCACCTTCCCCCCTTCAGTTTCAAATTCTAAAAATGGAGGGAAGGAGGCGAACCGTCGCCCTCCCGCATGGTGACAAGTGTCACAGGTGCCACGTGGCCAGCCACGCGGCACCTGTGAGGGGCAAATGATTGGGGTAAATATCACCCCCCCCCCCTGCCACGTGGCCCAATGAGGGCCTGACATGTGTCACCCTCATACAGGCCTAAGGGGATCCAATCAGAGGATGCCACGTGACATTGAACCCCCAATGGGAGAGCATATTCTCATCTGCTATAAATAAAGGAATTATCCTCATTCATTGGCATTCATAAATACAAACACAAAACCCGAGCAATATTAACTGCGGAATCTCCTTGAATCAGGGAGAAATACCTATTTACTTTCCGCACTATTACCATCCGGAATCATACTAACTTGATCGTCGGAGGCAGAACTACACCCAACCGGAGTTTCGTGATTTTGCAGGCACAGAAGTCAGGCGCGCATACTCTGTATTGTAACTCTCCCGAGGGACCAAAAACACCCGAAACAAATATAACTGTAACATCTAAGAAAAATTGGTCTCAACAAACCAACTATGACTTTGGTGCATAGTCCAAACACCACCTGTAACTAGTAATTAAAATCTAGTAATTAAAATAACAACTTTTATAAATGATATCGACGACCCTATAAATAGGCGTAGTTGGTGTCATTTGGCTATATATATGACAAACGTTCCACCCATTACCTAAGTTGGTGATTTTCTTGCCACTAGTAAGTGGTGCTACTCACTCACTACACCCAAGCCATAATTTGTGTTATTGAGGCCAAATTGGCCTAATATCTAGTATCATAGCTAATATATACTAGACCTGGCCTGGTAAATGAGTCGTACGAGTCGGG